>NW_027136101.1:0-231450 GCF_039906515.1 Pseudorca crassidens
CTCTTTTCCTATGCTTTACATGCAATTCCAGTCTACCTCCTGAAATCGGTTTCCTGCAATTCTGCCCCGCTTTCAAGTCCTCTTGGCAGCCTTACTTCAATATATTTTTGGACGATAGCTGTCATTTTTAACTCTGCAGGTTTGTGAATGACAGTGCCCCTGAGCTCCTTTTTTCAACTGGCTTTCTTGTGAGCTGGCATCAACACCGCAGGATTGCTTCAGGCCCTAGTGTGGTTCCGGCATGGCTCGCTGAGCCTTTGGTTAATTCCTCTTCCTGGTGGGAAATGAGAGTTAAATTTGCCCGTCCAGACACCTCCAGCTAGTCTCTCATTGGTTCTCCCTATTCCTGTTCATTTTCCGCAGAAATTGCACACTGGGCCTAACAGGAGGTTAAAGGCGCTGACTCTCCAAGTGGGGAGAGTGTTAGTAAAGCGTCTGGAATGTTGCACCCGAGTACCAGGGGACGAAAACCGAGACACATTTGAACACGTTTCCCGATCACATGGTGGATCATACTCTGGGTTCCACATGCATGTTTTAGCTGAAGGAAGAATCCCTTAAAAATGGAGAGTTGAGAACCATGGAATGGGTACCATGCAATATGACTTCAAAGGGTCTGCATTTGCTCACCGAACCTCACCAATCCTATCACTGCTGCGTTTATGCCGCTGTACACACGCTGGATTCTCTTTCGGAGACATATAAATCCATAGGTTTTAAGATTCTTACTAGTCAGGTATATTCTTAGGCGTTTAATATGGGGTGTTGAGTCCACTTCGTTGAGCAAGCAGTAGCTCTTGTTTATTACATATTTGGCTTATGGAAATGTATCTGTGCTAATTTCAATCTCTGGTTTTATGCAGCACCCCAACTCACCTTTCCCCTTAAGCAAGCATAAGTTGGTTTTCTACATTTGAGACCCTATTCTGTTTTGTAATTCAGTTCCTGTGTAGCCAAGTTTACATTCCGTGTATTAGTGATACCTTATGATGTTTCTTTTTCTGTGTGACTTATTTTACTTAGAATCATCGTACCTGAATCCATTCATTATGCTGCTACTGGCCTGATGACATAGATTTCATTGCTGAGTGATATTGCATTGTACGTAAGTACCACAACTTCTTTATCCATTTTTCGCTTTCTGCAATATTGAACTTGTACCGTAAATGAGGTTCTTGTAAACAGAGCCGTCCCAAACTTTGGGGTGGCTGTGTCTTTTTGATTTTAATTTCCCTAATCTATAGGACCATAAGTGGAAGTGCCCTAGGCTCTGTTGCTTTGGTTTTTTAGATGTTTCAGGAAACACCATACACTTCTCCAGAGTGGCTGTTGGCAACTTACATCCCGCCCATCAGCATAAGAAGGCTCCCAGTTCTCCATGGCCTGTCCTGCCTTTCTGGATTTTACACTTTTTTCAGATGGCCCTTTTGACCGGGGGGCAGTGAGACTTCATTGTAGTGCAGATTTCCTTTGCAAGCTTGCTTGGTTGGCCAAAAAGGGCGTATGCGTTTTTTCCTGAATATATTCAGGAAAAAACGCATACGCCCTTTTTGGCCAAGTGCATCATTGTGGACGTTCTGCCTCTTTTCCTATGCTTTACATGCAATTCCAGTCTACCTCCTGAAATCGGTTTCCTGCAATTCTGCCCCACTTTCAAGTCCTCTTGGCAGCCTTACTTCAATATATTTTTGGACGATAGCTGTCATTTTTAACTCTGCAGGTTTGTGAATGACAGTGCCCCTGAGCTCCTTTCTTCAACTCGCTTTTTTGTGAGCTGGCCGCAACACCGCAGGATTGCTTCAGGCCCTAGTGTGGTTCCGGCATGGCTCGCTGAGCCTTTGGTTAATTCCTCTTCCTGGTGGGAAATGAGAGTTAAATTTGCCCGTTCAGACACCTCCAGCTAGTCTGTCATTGGTTCTCCCTATTCCTGTTAATTTTCCACAGAAATTGCAAACTGGGCCAAACAGGAGGTTAAAGGCGCTGACTCTCCAAGTGGGGAGAGTGTTAGTAAAGCGTCTGGAATGTTGCACCCGAGTACCAGGGGATGAAAACTGAGACACATTTGAACACGTTTCCCGATCACATGGTGGATCATACTCTGGGTTCCACATGCATGTTTTAGCTGAAGGAAGAATCCCTTACCTGGAGAGTTGAGACGCATGGAATGGGTACCATGCAATATGACTTCAAAGGGTCTGCATTTGCTCACCGAACCTCACCAATCCTATCACTGCTGCGTTTATGCCACTGTACACATGCTTGATTCTCTTTCGGAGACATATAAATCCATAGGCTTTAAGATTCTTACTAGTCAGGTATATTCTTAGGCGTTTAATATGAGGTGTTGAGTCCACTTCGTTGAGCAAGCAGTAGCTCTTGTCTATTACATATTTGGCTTATGGAAAGGTATCTGTGTTAATTACAATCTTGGTTTTATGCAGCACCCCAACTCACCTTTCGCCTTAAGCAAGCATAAGTTGGTTTTCTACATTTGAGACCCTATTCTGTTTTGTAATTCAGTTCCTGTGTAGCCAAGTTTACATTCCGTGTATTAGTGATACCTTATGATGTTTCTTTTTCTGTGTGACTTATTTCACTTAGAATCATCGTACCTGAATCCACTCATTATGCTGCTACTGGCCTGATGACATAGATTTAATTGCTGAGTGATATTGCATTGTACGTAAGTACCACAACTTCTTTATCCATTTTTCGCTTTCTGCGATATTGAACTTGTACCGTAAACGAGGTTCTTGTAAACAGAGCCATCCCAAACTTTGGGGTGGCTGTGTATTTTTGATTTTAATTTCCCTAAGCTATAGGACCATAAGTGGAAGTGCCCTAGGCTCTGTTGCTCTGTTTTTTAGATGTTTCAGGAAACACCATACACTTCTCCAGAGTGGCTGTTGGCAATTTACATCCCGCCCATCAGCATAACAAGGCTCCCAGTGCTCCATGGCCTGTCCTGCCTTTCTGGATTTTACACTTTTTTCAGATGGCCCTTTTGACCGGGGGGCAGTGAGACTTCATTGTAGTGCAGATTTCCTTTGCAAGCTTGCTTGGTTGGCCAAAAAGGGCGTATGTGTTTTATCCTGAATGTATTCAGGAAAAAACGCATACGCCCTTTTTGGCCAAGTGCATCATTGTGGACGTTCTGTCTCTTTTCCTATGCTTTAAATGCAATTCCAGTCTACCTCCTGAAATCGGTTTCCTGCAATTCTGCCCCGCTTTCAAGTCCTCTTGGCAGCCTTACTTCAATATATTTTTAGACGATAGCTGTCATTTATAACTCTGCGGGTTTGTGAATTACAGTGCCCCTGAGCTCCTTTCTTCAACTCGCTTTCTTGTGAGCTGGCCGCAACACCGCAGGATTGCTTCAGGCCCTAGTGTGGTTCCGGCATGGCTCGCTGAGCCTTTGGTTAATTCCTCTTCCTGGTGGGAAATGAGAGTTAAATTTGCCCGTCCAGACACCTCCAGCTAGTCTCTCATTGGTTCTCCCTATTCCTGTTCATTTTCCGCAGAAATTGCAAACTGGGCCAAACAGGAGGTTAAAGGCACTGACTCTCCAAGTGGGGAGAGTGTTAGTAAAGCATCTGGAATGTTGCACCCGAGTACCAGGGGACGAAAACTGAGACACATTTGAACACGTTTCCCGATCACATGGTGGATCATACTCTGGGTTCCACATGCATGTTTTAGCTGAAGGAAGAATCCCTTAAAAATGGAGAGTTGAGAACCATGGAATGGGTACCATGCAATATGACTTCAAAGGGTCTGCATTTGCTCACCGAACCTCACCAATCCTATCACTGCTGCGTTTATGCCGCTGTACACACGCTTGATTCTCTTGCGGAGACATATAAATCCATAGGTTTTAAGATTCTTACTAGTCAGGTATATTCTTAGGCGTTTAATGTGGGGTGTTGAGTCCACTTCGTTGAGCAAGCAGTAGCTCTTGTCTATTACATATTTGGCTTATGGAAAGGTATCTATGCTAATTTCAATCTCTGGTTTTATGCAGCACCCCAACTCACCTTTCCCCTTAAGCAAGCATAAGTTGGTTTTCTACATTTGAGACCATATTCTGTTTTGTAATTCAGTTCCTGTGTAGCCAAGTTTACATTCCGTGTATTAGTGATATCTTATGATGTTTCTTTTTCTGTGTGACATATTTCACTTAGAATCATCATATCTGAATCCACTCATTATCCTGCTATGGGCCTGATGACAGAGATTTCATTGCTGAGTGATATTGCATTGTACGTTAGTACCACAACTTCTTTATCCATTTTTCGCTTTCTGCGATATTGAACTTGTACCGTAAACGAGGTTCTTGTAAACAGAGCCGTCCCAAACTTTGGGGTGGCTGTGTCTTTTTGATTTTAATTTCCCTAATCTATAGGACCAAAAATGGAAGTGCCCTAGGCTCTGTTGCTTTGTTTTTCAGATGTTTCAGGAAACACCATACACTTCTCCAGAGTGGCTGTTGGCAATTTACATCCCGCCCATCAGCCTAAGTAGGCTCCCAGTTCTCCATGGTCTGTCCTGCCTTTCTGGATTTTACACTTTTTTCAGATGGCCCTTTTGACCGGGGGGCAGTGAGACTTCATTGTAGTGCAGATTTCCTTTGCAAGCTTGCTTGGTTGGCCAAAAAGGGCGTATGCGTTTTTTCCTGAATATATTCAGGAAAAAACGCATACGTCCTTTTTGGCCAAGTGCATCATTGTGGACGTTCTGCCTCTTTTCCTATGCTTTACATGCAATTCCAGTCTACCTCCTGAAATCGGTTTCCTGCAATTCTGCCCCACTTTCAAGTCCTCTTGGCAGCCTTACTTCAATATATTTTTGGACGATAGCTGTCATTTATAACTCTGAAGGTTTGTGAATTACAGTGCCCCTGAGCTCCTTTCTTCAACTCGCTTTCTTGTGAGCTGGCCGCAACACCGCAGGATTGCTTCAGGCCCTAGTGTGGTTCCGGCATGGCTCGCTGAGCCTTTGGTTAATTCCTCTTCCTGGTGGGAAATGAGAGTTAAATTTGCCCGTCCAGACACCTCCAGCTAGTCTCTCATTGGTTCTCCCTATTCCTGTTCATTTTCCACAGAAATTGCAAACTGGGCCAAACAGGAGGTTAAAGGCACTGACGCTCCAAGTGGGGAGAGTGTTAGTAAAGCGTCTGGAATGTTGCACCCGAGTACCAGGGGACGAAAACTGAGACACATTTGAACACGTTTCCCGATCACACGGTGGATCATACTCTGGGTTCCACATGCATGTTTTAGCTGAAGGAAGAATCCCTTAAACCTGGAGAGTTGAGACCCATGGAATGGGTACCATGCAATATGACTTCAAAGGGTCTGCATTTGCTCACCGAACCTCACCAATCCTATCACTGCTGTGTTTATGCCGCTGTACACACGCTGGATTCTCTTTCGGAGACATATAAATCCATAGGTTTTAAGATTCTTACTAGTCAGGTATATTCTTAGGCGTTTAATATGGGGTGTTGAGTCCACTTGGTTGAGCAAGCAGTAGCTCTTGTCTATTACATATTTGGCTTATGGAAAGGTATCTGTGTTAATTTCAATCTCTGGTTTTATGCAGCACCCCAACTCACCTTTCCCCTTAAGCAAGCATAAGTTGGTTTTCTACATTTGAGACCCTATTCTGTTTTGTAATTCAGTTCCTGTGTAGCCAAGTTTACATTCCGTGTATTAGTGATACCTTATGATGTTTCTTTTTCTGTGTGACTTATTTTACTTAGAATCATCGTACCTGAATCCACTCATTATGCTGCTACTGGCCTGATGACATAGATTTCATTGCTGAGTGATATTGCATTGTACGTTAGTACCACAACTTCTTTATCCATTTTTCGCTTTCTGCGATATTGAACTTGTACCGTAAACGAGGTTCTTGTAAACAGAGCCGTCCCAAACTTTGGGGTGGCTGTGTCTTTTTGATTTTAATTTCCCTAAGCTATAGGACCATAAGTGGAAGTGCCCTAGGCTCTGTTGCTTTGTTTTTTAGATGTTTCAGGAAACACCATACACTTCTCCAGAGTGGCTGTTGGCAATTTACATCCCGCCCATCAGCATAACAAGGCTCCCAGTGCTCCATGGCCTGTCCTGCCTTTCTGGATTTTACACTTTTTTCAGATGGCCCTTTTGACCGGGGGGCAGTGAGACTTCATTGTAGTGCAGATTTCCTTTGCAAGCTTGCTTGGTTGGCCAAAAAGGGCGTATGCGTTTTTTCCTGAATATATTCAGGAAAAAACGCATACGCCCTTTTTGGCCAAGTGCATCATTGTGGACGTTCTGCCTCTTTTCCTATGCTTTACATGCAATTCCAGTCTACCTCCTGAAATCGGTTTCCTGCAATTCTGCCCCGCTTTCAAGTCCTCTTGGCAGCCTTACTTCAATATATTTTTGGACGATAGCTGTCATTTATAACTCTGCAGGCTTGTGAATTACAGTGCCCCTGAGCTTCTTTCTTCAACTCGCTTTCTTGTGAGCTGGCCGCAACACCGCAGGATTGCTTCAGGCCCTAGTGTGGTTTCGGCATGGCTCGCTGAGCCTTTGGTTAATTCCTCTTCCTGGTGGGAAATGAGAGTTAAATTTGCCCGTCCAGACACCTCCAGCTAGTCTCTCATTGGTTCTCCCTATTCCTGTTAATTTTCCACAGAAATTGCAAACTGGGCCAAACAGGAGGTTAAAGGCACTGACTCTCCAAGTGGGGAGAGTGTTAGTAAAGCGTCTGGAATGTTGCACCCGAGTACCAGGGGACGAAAACTGAGACACATTTGAACACGTTTCCCGATCACACGGTGGATCATACTCTGGGTTCCACATGCATGTTTTAGCTGAAGGATGAATCCCTTACCTGGAGAGTTGAGACACATGGAATGGGTACCATGCAATATGACTTCAAAGGGTCTGCATTTGCTCACCGAACCTCACCAATCCTATCACTGCTGCGTTTATGCCGCTGTACACACGCTTGATTCTCTTTCGGAGACATATAAATCCATAGGCTTTAAGATTCTTACTAGTCAGGTATATTCTTAGGCGTTTAATATGGGGTGTTGAGTCCACTTCGTTGAGCAAGCAGTAGCTCTTGTCTATTACATATTTGACTTATGGAAATGTATCTGTGCTAATTTCAATCTCTGGTTTTATGCAGCACCCCAACTCACCTTTCCCCTTAAGCAAGCATAAGTTGGTTTTCTACATTTGAGACCCTATTCTGTTTTGTAATTCAGTTCCTGTGTAGCCAAGTTTACATTCTGTGTATTAGTGATACCTCATGATGTTTCTTTTTCTGTGTGACTTATTTTACTTAGAATCATCGTACCTGAATTCACTCATTATGCTGCTACTGGCCTGATGACATAGATTTCATTGCTGAGTGATATTGCATTGTACGTAAGTACCACAACTTCTTTATCCATTTTTCGCTTTCTGCGATATTGAACTTGTACCGTAAATGAGGTTCTTGTAAACAGAGCCGTCCCAAACTTTGGGGTGGTTGTGTCTTTTTGATTTTAATTTCCCTAATCTATAGGACCATAAGTGGAAGTGCCCTAGGCTCTGTTGCTTTGTTTTTTAGATGTTTCAGGAAACACCATACACTTCTCCAGAGTGGCTGTTGGCAATTTACATCCCGCCCATCAGCATAAGAAGGCTCCCAGTTCTCCATGGCCTGTCCTGCCTTTCTGGATTTTACACTTTTTTCAGATGGCCCTTTTGACCGGGGGGCAGTGAGACTTCATTGTAGTGCAGATTTCCTTTGCAAGCTTGCTTGGTTGGCCAAAAAGGGCGTATGCGTTTTTTCCTGAATATATTCAGGAAAAAATGCATACGCCCTTTTTGGCCAAGTGCATCATTGTGGACGTTCTGCCTCTTTTCCTATGCTTTACATGCAATTCCAGTCTACCTCCTGAAATCGGTTTCCTGCAATTCTGCCCCGCTTTCAAGTCCTCTTGGCAGCCTTACTTCAATATATTTTTGGACGATAGCTGTCATTTATAACTCTGCAGGTTTGTGAATTACAGTGCCCCTGAGCTCCTTTCTTCAACTCGCTTTCTTGTGAGCTGGCCACAACACCGCAGGATTGCTTCAGGCCCTAGTGTGGTTCCGGCATGGCTCGCTGAGCCTTTGGTTAATTCCTCTTCCTGGTGGGAAATGAGAGTTAAATTTGCCCGTCCAGACACCTCCAGCTAGTCTCTCATTGGTTCTCCCTATTCCTGTTCATTTTCCGCAGAAATTGCCAACTGGGCCAAACAGGAGGTTAAAGGCACTGACTCTCCAAGTGGGGAGAGTGTTAGTAAAGCGTCTGGAATGTTGCACCCGAGTACCAGGGGACGAAAACTGAGACACATTTCAACACGTTTCCCGATCACACGGTGGATCATACTCTGGGTTCCACATGCATGTTTTAGCTGAAGGAAGAATCCCTTAAACCTGGAGAGTTGAGAACCATGGAATGGGTACCATGCAATATGACTTCAAAGGGTCTGCATTTGCTCACCGAACCTCACCAATCCTATCACTGCTGCGTTTATGCCGCTGTACACATGCTGGATTCTCTTTCGGAGACATATAAATCCATAGGTTTTAAGATTCTTACTAGTCAGGTATATTCTTAGGCGTTTAATATGGGGTGTTGAGTCCACTTCGTTGAGCAAGCAGTAGCTCTAGTCTATTACATATTTTGCTTATGGAAAGGTATCTGTGCTAATTTCAATCTCTGGTTTTATGCAGCACCCCAACTCACCTTTCCCCTTAAGCAAGCATAAGTTGGTTTTCTACATTTGAGACCCTATTCTGTTTTGTAAGTCAGTTCCTGTGTAGCCAAGTTTACATTCCGTGTATTAGTGATACCTTATGATGTTTCTTTTTCTGTGTGACTTATTTCACTTAGAATCATCGTACCTGAATCCACTCATTATGCTGCTACTGGCCTGATGACATAGATTTCATTGCTGAGTGATATTGCATTGTACGTAAGTACCACAACTTCTTTATCCATTTTTCGCTTTCTGCGATATTGAACTTGTACCGTAAACGAGGTTCTTGTAAACAGAGCCATCCCAAACTTTGGGGTGGCTGTGTCTTTTTGATTTTAATTTCCCTAATCTATAGGACCAAAAATGGAAGTGCCCTAGGCTCTGTTGCTTTGTTTTTCAGATGTTTCAGGAAACACCATACACTTCTCCAGAGTGGCTGTTGGCAATTTACATCCCGCCCATCAGCATAACAAGGCTCCCAGTTCTCCATGGCCTGTCCTGCCTTTCTGGATTTTACACTTTTTTCAGATGGCCCTTTTGACCGGGGGGCAGTGAGACTTCATTGTAGTGCAGATTTCCTTTGCAAGCTTTCTTGTTGGCCAAAAAGGGCATATGCGTTTTTTCCTGAATATATTCAGGAAAAAAAGCATACGTCCTTTTTGGCCAAGTGCATCATTGTGGACGTTCTGCCTCTTTTCCTATGCTTTACATGCAATTCCAGTCTACCTCCTGAAATCGGTTTCCTGCAATTCTTCCCCGCTTTCAAGTCCTCTTGGCAGCCTTACTTCAATATATTTTTGGACGATAGCTGTCATTTATAACTCTGAAGGTTTGTGAATTACAGTGCCCCTGAGCTCCTTTCTTCAACTCGCTTTCTTGTGAGCTGGCCATAACACCGCAGGATTGCTTCAGGCCCTAGTGTGGTTCCAGCATGGCTCGCTGAGCCTTTGGTTAATTCCTCTTCCTGGTGGGAAATGAGAGTTAAATTTGCCCGTCCAGACACCTCCAGCTAGTCTCTCATTGGTTCTCCCTATTCCTGTTCATTTTCCACAAAAATTGCAAACTGGGCCAAATAGGAGGTTAAAGGCACTGACTCTCCAAGTGGGGAGAGTGTTAGTAAAGCGTCTGGAATGTTGCATCCGAGTACCAGGGGACAAAAACTGAGACACATTTGAACACGTTTCCCGATCACACGGTGGATCATACTCTGGGTTCCACATGCATGTTTTAGCTGAAGGAAGAATCCCTTAATCCTGGAGAGTTGAGACCCATGGAATGGGTACCATGCAATATGACTTCAAAGGGTCTGCATTTGCTCACCGAACCTCACCAATCCTATCACTGCTGCGTTTATGCCGCTGTACACACGCTGGATTCTCCTTCGGAGACATATAAATCCATAGGTTTTAAGATTCTTACTAGTCAGGTATATTCTTAGGCGTTTAATATGGGGTGTTGAGTCCACTTCGTTGAGCAAGCAGTAGCTCTCGTCTATTACATATTTGGCTTATGGAAAGGTATCTGTGCTAATTTCAATCTCTGGTTTTATGCAGCACCCCAACTCACCTTTCCCCTTAAGCAAGCATAAGTTGGTTTTCTACATTTGAGACCCTATCTGTTTTGTAATTCAGTTCCTGTGTAGCCAAGTTTACATTCCATGTATTAGTGATACCTTATGATGTTTCTTTTTCTGTGTGACTTATTTCACTTAGAATCATCGTACCTGAATCCACTCATTATGCTGCTACTGGCCTGATGACATAGATTTCATTGCTGAGTGATATTGCATTGTACGTAAGTACCACAACTTCTTTATCCATTTTTCGCTTTCTGCGATATTGAACTTGTACCATAAACGAGGTTCTTGTAAACAGAGCCGACCCAAACTTTGGGGTGGCTGTGTCTTTTTGATTTTAATTTCCCTAAGCTATAGGACCAAAAGTGGAAGTGCCCTAGGCTCTGTTGCTTTGTTTTTTAGATGTTTAAGGAAACACCATACACTTCTCCAGAGTGGCTGTTGGCAATTTACATCCCGCCCATCAGCATAAGAAGGCTCCCAGTTCTCCATGGCCTGTCCTGCCTTTCTGGATTTTACAGGTTTTTCAGATGGCCCTTTTGACCGGGGGGCAGTGAGACTTCATTGTAGTGCAGATTTCCTTTGCAAGCTTGCTTGGTTGTCCAAAAAGGGCGTATGCGTTTTTTCCTGAATATATTCAGGAAAAAACGCATACGCCCTTTTTGGCCAAGTGCATCATTGTGGACGTTCTGCCTCTTTTCCTATGCTTTACATGCAATTCCAGTCTACCTCCTGAAATCGGTTTCCTGCAATTCTGCCCCGCTTTCAAGTCCTCTTGGCAGCCTTACTTCAATATATTTTTGGACGATAGCTGTCATGTATAACTCTGCAGGTTTGTGAATTACAGGGCCCCTGAGCTCCTTTCTTCAACTCGATTTCTTGTGAGCTGGCCGCAACACCGCAGGATTGCTTCAGGCCCTAGTGTGGTTCCGGCATGGCTCGCTGAGCCTTTGGTTAATTCCTCTTCCTGGTGGGAAATGAGAGTTAAATTTGCCCGTCCAGACACCTCCAGCTAGTCTCTCATTGGTTCTCCCTATTCCTGTTCATTTTCCGCAGAAATTGCACACTGGGCCAAACAAGAGGATAAAGGCGCTGACTCTCCAAGTGGGGAGAGTGTTAGTAAAGCGTCTGGAATGTTGCACCCGAGTACCAGGGGACGAAAACTGAGACACATTTGAAAACGTTTCCCGATCACATGGTGGATCATACTCTGGGTTCCACATGCATGTTTTCGCTGAAGGAAGAATCCCATAAACCTGGAGAGTTGAGACGCATGGAATGGGTACCATGCAATATGACTTCAAAGGGTCTGCATTTGCTCACCGAACCTCACCAATCCTATCACTGCTGCGTTTATGCCGCTGTACACACGCTGGATTCTCTTTCAGAGACATATAAATCCATAGGTTTTAAGATTCTTACTAGTCAGGTATATTCTTAGGCGTTTAATATGGGGTGTTGAGTCCACTTCGTTGAGCAAGCAGTAGCTCTTGTCTATTACATATTTGACTTATGGAAAGGTATCTATGCTAATTTCAATCTCTGGTTTTATGCAGCACCCCAGCTCACCTTTCCCCTTAAGCAAGCATAAGTTGGTTTTCTACATTTGAGACCCTATTCTGTTTTGTAATTCAGTTCCTGTGTAGCCAAGGTTACATTCCGTGTATTAGTGATACCTTATGATGTTTCTTTTTCTGTGTGACTTATTTTACTTAGAATCATTGTACCAGAATCCACTTATTATGCTGCTACTGGCCTGATGACATAGATTTCATTGCTGAGTGATATTGCATTGTACGTAAGTACCACAACTTCTTTATCCATTTTTCGCTTTCTGCGATATTGAACTTGTACCGTAAATGAGGTTCTTGTAAACAGAGCCGTCCCAAACTTTGGGGTGGCTGTGTCTTTTTGATTTTAATTTCCCTAATCTATAGGACCATAAGTGGAAGTGCCCTAGGCTCTGTTGCTTTGGTTTTTAGATGTTTCAGGAAACACCATACACTTCTCCAGAGTGGCTGTTTGCAATTTACATCCCACCCATCAGCATAAGAAGGCTCCCAGTTCTCCATGGCCTGTCCTGCCTTTCTGGATTTTACACTATTTCAGATGGCCCTTTTGACCGGGGGGCAGTGAGACTTCATTGTAGTGCAGATTTCCTTTGCAAGCTTGCTTCGTTGGCCAAAAAGGGCGTATGCGTTTTTTCCTGAATATATTCAGGAAAAAACGCATACGCCCTTTTTGGCCAAGTGCATCATTGTGGACGTTCTGCCTCTTTTCCTATGCTTTTCATGCAATTCCAGTCTACCTCCTGAAATCGGTTTCCTGCAATTCTGCCCCGCTTTCAAGTCCTCTTGGCAGCCTTACTTCAATATATTTTTGGATGATAGCTGTCATTTATAACTCTGCAGGTTTGTGAATTACAGTGCCCCTGAGCTTCTTTCTTCAACTCACTTTCTTGTGAGCTGGCCGCAACACCGCAGGATTGCTTCAGGCCCTAGTGTAGTTTCGGCATGGCTCGCTGAGCCTTTGGTTAATTCCTCTTCCTGGTGGGAAATGAGAGTTAAATTTGCCCGTCCAGACACCTCCAGCTAGTCTGTCATTGGTTCTCCCTATTCCTGTTAATTTTCCACAGAAATTGCAAACTGGGCCAAACAGGAGGTTAAAGGCACTGACTCTCCAAGTGGGGAGAGTGTTAGTAAAGCGTCTGGAATGTTGCACCCGAGTACCAGGGGACGAAAACTGAGACACATATGAACACGTTTCCCGATCACATGGTGGATCATACTCTGGGTTCCACATGCATGTTTTAGCTGAAGGAAGAATCCCTTACCTGGAGAGTTGAGAACCATGGAATGGGTACCATGCAATATGACTTCAAAGGGTCTGCATTTGCTCACCGAACCTCACCA
Organism: Pseudorca crassidens; assembly: GCF_039906515.1. NCBI lineage: Eukaryota > Metazoa > Chordata > Mammalia > Artiodactyla > Delphinidae > Pseudorca > Pseudorca crassidens. The sequence continues at coordinate 13,274 of NW_027136101.1, forward strand.
ATCCTATCACTGCTGCGTTTATACCGCTGTACACACGCTTGATTCTCTTTTGGAGACATATAAATTCATAGGCTTTAAGATTCTTACTAGTCAGGTATATTCTTAGGCGTTTAATATGGGGTGTTGAGTCCACTTCGTTGAGCAAGCAGTAGCTCTTGTCTATTACATATTTGACTTATGGAAATGTATCTGTGCTAATTTCAATCTCTGGTTTTATGCAGCACCCCAACTCACCTTTCCCCTTAAGCAAGCATAAGTTGGTTTTCTACATTTGAGACCCTATTCTGTTTTGTAATTCAGTTCCTGTGTAGCCAAGTTTACATTCCGTGTATTAGTGATACCTTATGATGTTTCTTTTTCTCTGTGACTTATTTTACTTAGAAACATCGTACCTGAATTCACTCATTATGCTGCTACTGGCCTGATGACATAGATTTCATTGCTGAGTGATATTGCATTGTACGTAAGTACCACAACTTCTTTATCCATTTTTCGCTTTCTGCGATATTGAACTTGTACCGTAAATGAAGTTCTTGTAAACATAGCCGTCCCAAACTTTGGGGTGGCTGTTTCCTTTTGATTTTAATTTCCCTAATCTATAGGACCATAAGTGGAAGTGTCCTAGGCTCTGTTGCTTTGTTTTTTAGATGTTTCAGGAAACACCATACACTTCTCCAGAGTGGCTGTTGGCAATTTACATCCCGCCCATCAGCATAACAAGGCTCCCAGTTCTCCATGGCCTGTCCTGCCTTTCTGGATTTTACACTTTTTTCAGATGGCCCTTTTGACCGGGGGGCAGTGAGACTTCATTGTAGTGCAGATTTCCTTTGCAAGCTTGCTTGGTTGGCCAAAAAGGGCGTATGCGTTTTTTCCTGAATATATTCAGGAAAAAACGCATATGCCCTTTTTGGCCAAGTGCATCATTGTGGACGTTCTGCCTCTTTTCCTATGCTTTACATCCAATTCCAGTCTACCTCCTGAAATCGGTTTCCTGCAATTCTGCCCCGCTTTCAAGTCCTCTTGGCAGCCTTACTTCAATATATTTTTGGACGATAGCTGTCATTTATAACTCTGCAGGTTTGTGAATTACAGTGCCCCTGAGCTCCTTTCTTCAACTCGCTTTCTTGTGAGCTGGCCACAACACCGCAGGATTGCTTCAGGCCCTAGTGTGGTTCCGGCATGGCTCGCTGAGCCTTTGGTTAATTCCTCTTCCTGGTGGGAAATGAGAGTTAAATTTGCCCGTCCAGACACCTCCAGCTAGTCTCTCATTGGTTCTCCCTATTCCTGTTCATTTTCCGCAGAAATTGCAAACTGGGCCAAATAGGAGGTTAAAGGCACTGACTCTCCAAGTGGGGAGAGTGTTAGTAAAGCGTCTGGAATGTTGCACCCGAGTACCAGGGGACGTAAACTGAGACACATTTGAACACGTTTCCCGATCACACGGTGGATCATACTCTGGGTTCCACATGCATGTTTTAGCTGAAGGAAGAATCCCTTAAACCTGGAGAGTTGAGACCCATGGAATGGGTACCATGCAATATGACTTCAAAGGGTCTGCATTTGCTCACCGAACCTCACTAATCCTATCACTGCTGCGTTTATGCCGCTGTACACACGCTGGATTCTCTTTCGGAGACATATAAATCCATAGGTTTTAAGATTCTTACTAGTCAGGTATATTCTTAGGCGTTTAATATGGGGTGTTGAGTCCACTTCGTTGAGCAAGCAGTAGCTCTTGTCTATTACATATTTGGCTTATGGAAAGGTATCTGTTTTAATTTCAATCTCTGGTTTTATGCAGCACCCAACTCACCTTTCCCCTTAAGCAAGCATAAGTTGGTTTTCTACATTTGAGACCCTATTCTGTTTTGTAATTCAGTTCCTGTGTAGGCAAGTTTACATTCCGTGTATTAGTGATATCTTATGATGTTTCTTTTTCTGTGTGACGTATTTCACTTAGAATCATCGTACCTGAATCCACTCATTATGCTGCTACTGGCCTGATGACATAGATTTCATTGCTGAGTGGTATTGCATTGTACGTAAGTACCACAACTTCTTTATCCATTTTTCGCTTTCTGCAATATTGAACTTGTACCGTAAATGAGGTTCTTGTAAACAGAGCCGTCCCAATTTTTGGGGTGGCTGTGTCTTTTAGATTTTAATTTCCCTAATCTATAGGACCATAAGTGGAAGGGCCCTAGGCTCTGTTGCTTTGTTTCTTAGATGTTTCAGGAAACACCATACACTTCTCCAGAGTGGCTGTTGGCAATTTACATCCCACCCATCAGCATAAGAAGGCTCCCAGTTCTCCATGGCCTGTCCTGCCTTTCTGGATTTTACAATTTTTTCAGATGGCCCTTTTGACCGGGGGGCAGTGAGACTTCATTGTAGTGCAGATTTCCTTTGCAAGCTTGCTTCGTTGGCCAAAAAGGGCGTATGCGTTTTTTCCTGAATATATTCAGGAATATATTTAGGAAAAAACGCATACGCCCTTTTTGGCCAAGTGCATCATTGTGGACGTTCTGCCTCTTTTCCTATGCTTTACATGCAATTCCAGTCTACCTCCTGAAATCGGTTTCCTGCAATTCTGCCCCGCTTTCAAGTCCTCTTGGCAGCCTTACTTCAATATATTTTTGGACGATAGCTGTCATTTATAACTCTGAAGGTTTGTGAATTACAGTGCCCCTGAGCTCCTTTCTTCAACTCGCTTTCTTGTGAGCTGGCCGCAACACCGCAGGATTGCTTCAGGCCCTAGTGTGGTTCCGGCATGGCTCGCTGAGCCTTTGGTTAATTCCTCTTCCTGGTGGGAAATGAGAGTTAAATTTGCCCGTTCAGACACCTCCAGCTAGTCTCTCATTGGTTCTCCCTATTCCCGTTCATTTTCCGCAGAAATTGCACACTGGGCCAAACAGGAGGTTAAAGGCGCTGACTCTCCAAGTGGGGAGAGTGTTAGTAAAGCGTCTGGAATGTTGCACCCGAGTACCAGGGGACGAAAACTGAGACACATTTGAACACGTTTCCCGATCACATGGTGGATCATACTCTGGGTTCCACATGCATGTTTTAGCTGAAGGAAGAATCCCTTAAACCTGGAGAGTTGAGAACCATGGAATGGGTACCATGCAATATGACTTCAAAGGGTCTGCATTTGCTCACCGAACCTCACCAATCCCATCACTGCTGCGTTTATGCCGCTGTACACACGCTGGATTGTCTTTCGGAGACATATAAATCCATAGGTTTTAAGATTCTTACTAGTCAGGTATATTCTTAGGCGTTTAATATGGGGTGTTGAGTCCACTTCGTTGAGCAAGCAGTAGCTCTTGTCTATTACATATTTGACTTATGGAAAGGTATCTATGCTAATTTCAATCTCTGGTTTTATGCAGCACCCCAACTCACCTTTCCCCTTAAGCAAGCATAAGTTGGTTTTCTACATTTGAGACCCTATTCTGTTTTGTAATTCAGTTCCTGTGTAGCCAAGTTTACATTCCGTGTATTAGTGATACCTTATGATGTTTCTTTTTCTGTGTGACTTATTTTACTTAGAATCATCGTACCTGAATCCATTCATTATGCTGCTACTGGCCTGATGACATAGATTTCATTGCTGAGTGATATTGAATTGTACGTAAGTACCACAACTTCTTTATCCATTTTTCGCTTTCTGCGATATTGAACTTGTACCGTAAATGAGGTTCTTGTAAACAGAGCCGTCCCAAACTTTGAGGTGGCTGTGTCTTTTTGATTTTAATTTCCCTAATCTATAGGACCATAAGTGGAAGTGCCCTAGGCTCTGTTGTTTTGTTTTTTAGATGTTTCAGGAAACACCATACACTTCTCCAGAGTGGCTGTTGGCAATTTACATCCCGCCCATCAGCATAACAAGGCTCCCAGTTCTCCATGGCCTGTCCTGCTTTTCTGGATTTTACACTTTTTTCAGATGGCCCTTTTGACCGGGGGGCAGTGAGACTTCATTGTAGTGCAGATTTCCTTTGCAAGCTTGCTTGGTTGGCCAAAAAGGGCGTATGCGATTTTTCCTGAATATATTCAGGAAAAAACGCATACGCCCTTTTTGGCCAAGTGCATCATTGTGGACGTTCTGCCTCTTTTCCTATGCTTTACATGCAATTCCAGTCTACCTCCTGAAATCGGTTTCCTGCAATTCTGCCCCGCTTTCAAGTCCTTTTGGCAGCCTTACTTCAATATATTTTTGGACGATAGCTGTCATTTATAACTCTGAAGGTTTGTGAATTACAGTGCCCCTGAGCTCCTTTTTTCAACTGGCTTTCTTGTGAGCTGGCCGCAACACCGCAGGATTGCTTCAGGTCCTAGTGTGGTTCCGGCATGGCTCGCTGAGCCTTTGGTTAATTCCTCTTCCTGGTGGGAAATGAGAGTTAAATTTGCCCGTTCAGACACCTCCAGCTAGTCTCTCATTGGTTCTCCCTATTCCCGTTCATTTTCCGCAGAAATTGCACACTGGGCCAAACAGGAGGTTAAAGGCGCTGACTCTCCAAGTGGGGAGAGTGTTAGTAAAGCGTCTGGAATGTTGCACCCGAGTACCAGGGGACGAAAACTGAGACACATTTGAACACGTTTCCCGATCACATGGTGGATCATACTCTGGGTTCCACATGCATGTTTTAGCTGAAGGAAGAATCCCTTAAACCTGGAGAGTTGAGAACCATGGAATGGGTACCATGCAATATGACTTCAAAGGGTCTGCATTTGCTCACCGAACCTCACCAATCCTATCACTGCTGCATTTATGCCGCTGTACACACACTGGATTCTCTTTCGGAGACATATAAATCCATAGGTTTTAAGATTCTTACTAGTCAGGTATATTCTTAGGCGTTTAATATGGGGTGTTGAGTCCACTTCGTTGAGCAAGCAGTAGCTCTTGTCTATTACATATTTGACTTATGGAAAGGTATCTATGCTAATTTCAATCTCTGGTTTTATGCAGCACCCCAACTCACCTTTCCCCTTAAGCAAGCATAAGTTGGTTTTCTACATTTGAGACCCTATTCTGTTTTGTAATTCAGTTCCTGTGTAGCCAAGTTTACATTCCGTGTATTAGTGATACCTTATGATGTTTCTTTTTCTGTGTGACTTATTTCACTTAGAATCATCGTACCTGAATCCACTCATTATGCTGCTACTGGCCTGATGACATAGATTTCATTGCTGAGTGATATTGCATTGTACGTAAGTACCACAACTTCTTTATCCATTTTTCGCTTTCTGCGATATTGAACTTGTACCGTAAACGAGGTTCTTGTAAACAGAGCCGTCCCGAACTTTGGGGTGGCTGTGTCTTTTTGATTTTAATTTCCCTAAGCTATAGGACCATAAGTGGAAGTGCCCTAGGCTCTGTTGCTTTGTTTTTTAGATATTTCAGGAAACACCATACACTTCTCCAGAGTGGCTGTTTGCAATTTACATCCCACCCATCAGCATAAGAAGGGTCCCAGTTCTCCATGGCCTGTCCTGCCTTTCTGGATTTTACACTTTTTTCAGATGGCCCTTTTGACCAGGGGGCAGTGAGACTTCATTTTAGTGCAGATTTCCTTTGCAAGCTTGCTTGGTTGGCCAAAAAGTGCGTATGCGTTTTTTCCTGAATATATTCAGGAAAAAACGCATACGCCCTTTTTGGCCAAGTGCATCATTGTGGACGTTCTGCCTCTTTTCCTATGCTTTTCATGCAATTCCAGTCTACCTCCTGAAATCGGTTTCCTGCAATTCTGCCCCGCTTTCAAGTCCTCTTGGCAGCCTTACTTCAATATATTTTTGGATGATAGCTGTCATTTATAACTCTGCAGGTTTGTGAATTACAGTGCCCCTGAGCTTCTTTCTTCAACTGGCTTTCTTGTGAGCTGGCCGCAACTTCGCAGGATTGCTTCAGGCCCTAGTGTAGTTTCGGCATGGCTCACTGAGCCTTTGGTTAATTCCTCTTCCTGGTGGGAAATGAGAGTTAAATTTGCCCGTCCAGACACCTCCAGCTAGTCTCTCATTGGTTCTCCCTATTCCTGTTCATTTTCCGCAGAAATTGCAAACTGGGCCAAACAGGAGGTTAAAGGCACTGACTCTCCAAGTGGGGAGAGTGTTAGTAAAGCGTCTGGAATGTTGCACCCGAGTACCAGGGGACGAAAACTGAGACACATTTGAACACGTTTCCCGATCACACGGTGGATCATACTCTGGGTTCCACATGCATGTTTTAGCTGAAGGAAGAATCCCTTAAACCTGGAGAGTTGAGACCCATGGAATGGGTACCATGCAATATGACTTCAAAGGGTCTGCATTTGCTCAGCGAATCTCACCAATCCTATCACTGCTGCGTTTATGCCGCTGTACACACGCTTGATTCTCTTTCGGAGACATATAAATCCATAGGTTTTAAGATTCTTACTAGTCAGGTATATTCTTAGGCGTTTAATATGTGGTGTTGAGTCCACTTCGTTGAGCAAGCAGTAGCTCTTGTCTATTACATATTTGGCTTATGGAAAGGTATCTGTGCTAATTTCAATCTCTGGTTTTATGCAGCACCCCAACTCACCTTTCCCCTTAAGCAAGCATAAGTTGGTTTTCGACATTTGAGACTCTATTCTGTTTTGTAATTCAGTTCCTGTGTAGCCAAGTTTACATTCCGTGTATTATTGATACCTTATGATGTTTCTTTTTCTGTGTGACTTATTTTACTTAGAATCATCGTACCTGAATCCACTCATTATGCTGCTACTGGCCTGATGACATAGATTTCATTGCTGAGTGATATTGCATTGTACGTAAGTACCACAACTTCTTTATCCATTTTTCGCTTTCTGCGATATTGAACTTGTACCGTAAATGAGGTTCTTGTAAACAGAGCCGTCCCAAACTTTGGGGTGGCTGTGTCTTTTTGATTTTAATTTCCCTAATCTATAGGACCATAAGTGGAAGTGCCCTAGGCTCTGTTGCTTTGGTTTTTTAGATGTTTCAGGAAACACCATACACTTCTCCAGCGTGGCTGTTGGCAATTTACATCCCGACCATCAGCATAACAAGGCTCCCAGTTCTCCATGGCCTGTCCTGCCTTTCTGGATTTTACACTTTTTTCAGATGGCCCTTTTGACCGGGGGGCAGTGAGACTTCATTGTAGTGCAGATTTCCTTTGCAAGCTTGCTTGGTTGGCCAAAAAGGGCGTATGCGTTTTTTCCTGAATATATTCAGGAAAAAACGCATACGCCCTTTTTGGCCAAGTGCATCATTGTGGACGTTCTGCCTCTTTTCCTATGCTTTACATGCAATTCCAGTCTACCTCCTGAAATCGGTTTCCTGCAATTCTGCCCCGCTTTCAAGTCCTCTTGGCAGCCTTACTTCAATATATTTTTGGATGATAGCTGTCATTTATAACTCTGAAGCTATGTGAATTACAGTGCCCCTGAGCTCCTATTTTCAACTGGCTTTCTTGTGAGCTGGCCGCAACACCGCAGGATTGCTTCAGGCCCTAGCGTGTTTCCGGCACGGCTCGCTGAGCCTTTGGTTAATTCCTCTTTCTGGTGGGAAATGAGAGTTAAATTTGCCCGTCCAGACACCTCCAGCTAGTCTGTCATTGGTTCTCCCTATTCCTGTTCATTTTCCGCAGAAATTGCAAACTGGGCCAAACAGGAGTTTAAAGGCACTGACTCTCCAAGTGGGGAGAGTGTTAGTAAAGCATCTGGAATGTTGCACCCGAGTACCAGGGGACGAAAACTGAGACACATTTGAACACGTTTCCCGATCACACGGTGGATCATACTCTGGGTTCCACATGCATGTTTTAGCTGAAGGAAGAATCCCTTAAACCTGGAGAGTTGAGAACCATGGAATGGGTACCATGCAATATGACTTCAAAGGGTCTGCATTTGCTCACCGAACCTCACCAATCCTATCACTGCTGCGTTTATGCCGCTGTGCACACGCTTGATTCTCTTTCGTAGACATATCAATCCATAGGTTTTAAGATTCTTACTAGTCAGGTATATTCTTAGGCGTTTAATATGGGGTGTTGAGTCCACTTCGTTGAGCAAGCAGTAGCTCTTGTCTATTACATATTTGGCTTATGGAAAGGTATCTGTGCTAATTTCAATCTCTGGTTTTATGCAGCACCCCAACTCACCTTTCCCCTTAAGCAAGCATAAGTTGGTTTTCCACATTTGAGACCCTATTCTGTTTTGTAATTCAGTTCCTGTGTAGGCAAGTTTACATTCCGTGTATTAGTGATATCTTATGATGTTTCTTTTTCTGTGTGACTTATTTCACTTAGAATCATCGTACCTGAATCCACTCATTATGCTGCTACTGCCCTGATGACATAGATTTCATTGCTGAGTGGTATTGCATTGTACGTAAGTACCACAACTTCTTTATCTATTTTTCGCTTTCTGCAATATTGAACTTGTACCGTAAATGAGGTTCTTGTAAACAGAGCCGTCCCAAACTTTGGGGTGGCTGTGTCTTTTTGATTTTAATTTCCCTAATCTATAGGACCATAAGTGGAAGTGCCCTAGGCTCTGTTGCTTTGTTTTTTAGATGTTTCAGGAAACACCATACACTTCTCCAGAGTGGCTGTTGGCAATTTACATCCCGCCCATCAGCATAAGAAGGCTCCCAGTTCTCCATGGCCTGTCCTGCGTTTCTGGATTTTACACTTTTTTCAGATGGCCCTTTTGACCGGGGGGCAGTGAGACTTCATTGTAGTGCAGATTTCCTTTGCAAGCTTGCTTGGTTGGCCAAAAAGGGCGTATGCGTTTTTTCCTGAATATATTCAGGAATATATTCAGGAAAAAACGCATATGTCCTTTTTGGCCAAGTGCATCATTGTGGACGTTCTGCCTCTTTTCCTATGCTTTACATGCAATTCCAGTCTACCTCCTGAAATCGGTTTCCTGCAATTCTGCCCCGCTTTCAAGTCCTCTTGGCAGCCTTACTTCAATATATTTTTGGACGATCGCTGTCATTTAGAACACTGCAGGTTTGTGAATTACAGGGCCCCTGAGATCCTTTCTTCAACTGGCTTTCTTGTGAGCTGGCCGCAACACCGCAGGATTGCTTCAGGCCCTAGTGTGGTTCTGGCATGGCTCGCTGAGCTTTTGGTTAATTCCTCTTCCTGGCGGGAAATGAGAGTTCAATTTACCCGTCCAGACACCTCCAGCTAGTCTCTCATTGGTTCTCCCTATTCCTGTTCATTTTCCGCAGAAATTGCAAACTGGGCCAAACAGGAGGTTAAAGGCACTGACTCTCCAAGTGGGGAGAGTGTTAGTAAAGCTTCTGGAATGTTGCACCCGAGTACCAGGGGACGAAAACTGAGACACATTTGAACACGTTTCCTGATCACACGGTGGATCATACTCTGGGTTCCACATGCATGTTTTAGCTGAAGGAAGAATCCCTTAAACCTGGAGAGTTGAGAACCATGGAATGGGTACCATGCAATATGACTTCAAAGGGTCTGCATTTCCTCACCGAACCTCACCAATCCTATCACTGCTGCGTTTATGCCGCTGTACACACTCTTGATTCTCTTTCGGAGACATATAAATCCATTGGTTTTAAGATTCTTACTAGTCAGGTATATTCTTAGGCGTTTAATATGGGGTGTTGAGTCCACTTCGTTGAGCAAGCAGTAGCTCTTGTCTATTACATATTTGGCTTATGGAAAGGTATCTGTGCTAATTTCAATCTCTGGTTTTATGCAGCACCCCAACTCACATTTCCCCTTAAGCAAGCATATGTTGGTGTTCTACATTTGAGACCCTATTCTGTTTTGTAATTCAGTTCCTGTGTAGCCAAGTTTACATTCCGTGTATTAGTGATATCTTATGATGTTTCTTTTTCTGTTTGACTTATTTCACTTAGAATCATCGTACCTGAATCCACTCATTATGCTGCTACTGGCCTGATGACATAGATTTCATTGCTGAGTGATATTGCATTGTACGTTAGTACCACAACTTCTTTATCCATTTTTCACTTTCTGCGATATTGAACTTGTACCGTAAACGAGGTTCTTGTAAACAGAGCCATCCCAAACTTTGGGGTGGCTGTGTCTTTTTGATTTTAATTTCCCTAAGCTATAGGACCATAAGTAGAAGTGCCCTAGGCTCTGTTGCTTTGTTTTTTAGATGTTTCAGGAAACACCATACACTTCTCCAGAGTGGTTGTTGGCAATTAACATCCCGCCCATCAGCATAAGAAGGCTCCCAGTTCTCCATGGCCTGTCCTGCCTTTCTGGATTTTACACTTTTTTCAGATGGCCCTTTTGACCGGGGGGCAGTGAGACTTCATTGTAGTGCAGATTTCCTTTGCAAGCTTGCTTGGTTGGCCAAAAAGGGCGTATGCGTTTTTTCCTGAATATATTCAGGAAAAAACGCATACGCCCTTTTTGGCCAAGTGCATCATTGTGGACGTTCTGCCTCTTTTCCTATGCTTTACATGCAATTCCAGTCTACCTCCTGAAATCGGTTTCCTGCAATTCTGCCCCGCTTTCAAGTCCTCTTGGCAGCCTTACTTCAATATATTTTTGGACGATAGCTGTCATTTAGAACTCTGCAGGTTTGTGAATTACAGTGCCCCTGAGCTCCTGTCTTCAACTCGCTTTCTTGTGAGCTGGCAGCAACACCGCAGGAGTGCTTCAGGCCCTAGTGTGGTTCCGGCATGGCTCGCTGAGCCTTTGGTTAATTCCTCTTCTTGGTGGGAAATGAGAGTTAAATTTGCCCGTCCAGACACCTCCAGCTAGTCTCTCATTGGTTCTCCCTATTCCTGTTCATTTTCCGCAGAAATTGCCAACTGGGCCAAACAGGAGGTTAAAGGCACTGACTCTCCAAGTGGGGAGAGTGTTAGTAAAGCGTCTGGAATGTTGCACCCGAGTACCAGGGGACGAAAACTGAGACACATTTGAACACGGTTCCCGATCACACGGTGGATCATACTCTGGGTTCCACATGCATGTTTTAGCTGAAGGAAGAATCCCTTAAACCTGGAGAGTTGAGAACCATGGAATGGGTACCATGCAATATGACTTCAAAGGGTCTGCATTTGCTCACTGAACCTCACCAATCCTATCACTGCTGAATTTATCCCGCTGTACACACGCTTGATTCTCTTTCGGAGACATATAAATCCATAGGTTTTAAGATTCTTACTAGTCAGGTATATTCTTAGGCGTTTAATATGGGGTGTTGAGTCCACTTCGTTGAGCAAGCAGTAGCTCTTGTCTATTACATATTTGGCTTATGGAAAGGTATCTGTGCTAATTTCAATCTCTGGTTTTATGCAGCACCCCAACTCACCTTTCCCCTTAAGCAAGCAAAAGTTGGTTTTCTACATTTGAGACCCTATTCTGTTTTGTAATTCAGTTCCTGTGTAGCCAAGTTTACATTCCGTGTGTTAGTGATATCTTATGATGTTTCTTTTTCTGTGTGACATATTTCACATAGAATCATCGTACCTGAATCCACTCATTATGCTGCTACTGGCCTGATGACATAGATTTCATTGCTGAGTGGTATTGCATTGTACGTTAGTACCACAACTTCTTTATCCATTTTTCGCTTTCTGCAATATTGAACTTGTACCGTAAATGAGGTTCTTGTAAACAGAGCCGTCCCAAACTTTGGGGTGGCTGTGTCTTTTTGATTTTAATTTCCCTAATCTATAGGACCATAAGTGGAAGTGCCCTAGGCTCTGTTGCTTTGTTTTTTAGATGTTTCAGGAAACACCATACACTTCTCCAGAGTGGCTGTTGGCAATTTACATCCCGCCCATAAGCATAACAAGGCTCCCAGTTCTCCATGGCCTGTCCTGCCTTTCTGGATTTTACACTTTTTTCAGATGGCCCTTTTGACCGGGGGGCAGTGAGACTTCATTGTAGTGCAGATTTCCTTTGCAAGCTTGCTTGGTTGGCCAAAAAGGGCGTATGCGTTTTTTCCTGAATATATTCAGGAAAAAACGCATACGCCCTTTTTGGCCAAGTGCATCATTGTGGACGTTCTGCCTCTTTTCCTATGCTTTTCATGCAATTCCAGTCTACCTCCTCAAATCGGTTTCCTGCAATTCTGCCCCGCTTTCAAGTCCTCTTGGCAGCCTTACTTCAATATATTTTTGGATGATAGCTGTCATTTATAACTCTGCAGGTTTGTGAATTACAGTGCCCCTGAGCTTCTTTCTTCAACTCGCTTTCTTGTGAGCTGGCCGCAACACCGCAGGATTGCTTCAAGCCCTAGTGCAGTTTCGGCATGGCTCGCTTAGCCTTTGGTTAATTCCTCTTCCTGGTGGGAAATGAGAGTTAAATTTGCCCGTCCAGACACCTCCAGCTAGTCTGTCATTGGTTCTCCCTATTCCTGTTAATTTTCCACAGAAATTGCAAACTGCGCCAAACAGGAGGTTAAAGGCACTGACTCTCCAAGTAGGGAGAGTGTTAGTAAAGCGTCTGGAATGTTGCACCCGAGTACCAGGGGACGAAAACTGAGACACATATGAACACGTTTCCCGATCACACGGTGGATCATACTCTGGGTTCCACATGCATGTTTTAGCTGAAGGAAGAATCCCTTACCTGGAGAGTTGAGACGCATGGAATGGGTACCATGCAATATGACTTCAAAGGGTCTGCATTTGCTCACCGAACCTCACCAATCCTATCACTGCTGCGTTTATGCCGCTGTACACACGCTTGATTCTCTTTCGGAGACATATAAATCCATAGGCTTTAAGATTCTTACTAGTCAGTTATATTCTTAGGCGTTTAATATGGGGTGTTGAGTCCACTTCGTTGAGCAAGCAGTAGCTCTTGTCTATTACATATTTGACTTATGGAAATGTATCTGTGCTAATTTCAATCTCTGGTTTTATGCAGCACCCCAACTCACCTTTCCCCTTAAGCAAGCATAAGTTGGTTTTCTACATTTGAGACCCTATTCTGTTTTGTAATTCAGTTCCTGTGTAGCCAAGTTTACATTCCGTGTATTAGTGATACCTTATGATGTTTCTTTTTCTGTGTGACTTATTTTACTTAGAATCATCGTACCTGAATCCACTCATTATGCTGCTACTGGCCTGATGACATAGATTTCATTGCTGAGTGATATTGCATTGTACGTAAGTACCACAACTTCTTTATCCATTTTTTGCTTTCTGCGATATTGAACTTGTACCGTAAATGAGGTTCTTGTAAACAGAGTCGTCCCAAACTTTGGGGTGGCTGTGTCTTTTTGATTTTAATTTCCCTAATCTATAGTACCATAAGTGGAAGTGCCCTAGGCTCTGTTGCTTTGTTTTTTAGATGTTTCAGGAAACACCATACACTTCTCCAGAGTGGCTGTTGGCAATTTACATCCCGCCCATCAGCATAACAAGGCTCCCAGTTCTCCATGGCCTGTCCTGCCTTTCTGGATTTTACACTTTTTTCAGATGGCCCTTTTGACCGGGGGGCAGTGAGACTTCATTGTAGTGCAGATTTCCTTTGCAAGCTTGCTTCGTTGGCCAAAAAGGGCGTATGCGTTTTTTCCTGAATATATTCATGAATATATTTAGGAAAAAACGCATACGCCCTTTTTGGCCAAGTGCATCATTGTGGACGTTCTGCCTCTTTTCCTATGCTTTACATGCAATTCCAGTCTACCTCCTGAAAACGGTTTCCTGCAATTCTGCCCCGCTTTCAAGTCCTCTTGGCAGCCTTACTTCAATATATTTTTGGACGATAGCTGTCATTTAGAACTCTGAAGGTTTGTGAATTACAGGGCCCCTGAGCTACTTTCTTCAACTCGCTTTCTTGTGAGCTGTCCGCAACACCGCAGGATTGCTTCAGGCCCTAGTGTGGTTCCGGCACGGCTCACTGAGCCTTTGGTTAATTCCTCTTCCTGGTGGGAAATGAGAGTTAAATTTGCCCGTCCAGACACCTCCAGCTAGTCTCTCATTGGTTCTCCCTATTCCTGTTCATTTTCTGCAGAAATTGCAAACTGGGCCAAACAGGAGTTTAAAGGCACTGACTCTCCAAGTGGGGAGAGTGTTAGTAAAGCGTCTGGAATGTTGCACCCGAGTACCAGGGGACGAAAACTGAGACACATTTGAACACGTTTCCCGATCACACGGTGGATCATACTCTGGGTTCCTCATGCATGTTTTAGCTGAAGGAAGAATCCCTTAAACCTGGAGAGTTGAGACCCATGGAATGGGTACCATGCAATATGACTTCAAAGTGTCTGCATTTGCTCACCGAACTTCACCAATCCTATCACTGCTGCGTTTATGCCACTGTACACACGCTTGATTCTCTTTCGTAGACATATCAATCCATAGGTTTTAAGATTCTTACTAGTCAGGTATATTCTTAGGCGTTTAATATGGGGTGTTGAGTCCACTTCGTTGAGCAAGCAGTAGCTCTTGTCTATTACATATTTGGCTTATGGAAAGGTATCTGTGCTAATTTCAATCTCTGGTTTTATGCAGCACCCCAACTCACCTTTCCCCTTAAGTAAGCATAAGTTGGTTTTCTACATTTGAGACCCTATTCTGTTTTGTAATTCAGTTCCTGTGTAGCAAAGTTTACATTCCGTGTATTAGTGATATCTTATGATGCTTCTTTTTCTGTGTGACTTATTTCACTTAGAATCATCGTACCTGAATCCACTCATTATGCTGCTACTGGCCTGATGACATAGATTTCATTGCTGAGTGATATTGCATTGTACGTAAGTACCACAACTTCTTTATCCATTTTTCGCTTTCTGCAATATTGAACTTGTATCGTAAATGAGGTTCTTGTAAACAGAGCCGTCCCAATTTTTGGGGTGGCTGTGTCTTTTTGATTTTAATTTCCCTAATCTATAGGACCATAAGTGGAAGGGCCCTAGGCTCTGTTGCTTTGTTTTTTAGATGTTTCAGGAAACACCATACACTTCTGCAGAGTGGCTGTTGGCAATTTACATCCCACCCATCACCATAAGAAGGCTCCCAGTTCTCCATGGCCTGTCCTGCCTTTCTGGATTTTACAATTTTTTCAGATGGCCCTTTTGACCGGGGGGCAGTGAGACTTCATTGTAGTGCAGATTTCCTTTGCAAGCTTGCTTGGTTGGCCAAAAAGGGCGTATGCGTTTTTTCCTGAATATATTCAGGAATATATTTAGGAAAAAACGCATACGCCCTTTTTGGCCAAGTGCATCATTGTGGACGTTCTGCCTCTTTTCCTATGCTTTACATGCAATTCCAGTCTACCTCCTGAAATCGGTTTCCTGCAATTCTGCCCCGCTTTCAAGTCCTCTTGGCAGCCTTACTTCAATATATTTTTGGACGATAGCTGTCATTTATAACTCTGAAGGTTTGTGAATTACAGTGCCCCTGAGCTCCTTTTTTCAACTGGCTTTCTTGTGAGCTGGCCGCAACACCGCAGGATTGCTTCAGGCCCTAGTGTGGTTCCGGCATGGCTCGCTGAGCCTTTGGTTAATTCCTCTTCCTGGTGGGAAATGAGAGTTAAATTTGCCCGTTCAGACACCTCCAGCTAGTCTCTCATTGGTTCTCCCTATTCCCGTTCATTTTCCGCAGAAATTGCACACTGGGCCAAACAGGAGGTTAAAGGCGCTGACTCTCCAAGTGGGGAGAGTGTTAGTAAAGCGTCTGGAATGTTGCACCCGAGTACCAGGGGACGAAAACTGAGACACATTTGAACACGTTTTCCGATCACATGGTGGATCATACTCTGGGTTCCACATGCATGTTTTAGCTGAAGGAAGAATCCCTTAAACCTGGAGAGTTGAGAACCATGGAATGGGTACCATGCAATATGACTTCAAAGGGTCTGCATTTGCTCACCGAACCTCACCAATCCTATCACTGCTGCGTTTATGCCGCTGTACACACGCTGGATTCACTTTCAGAGACATATAAATCCATAGGTTTTAAGATTCTTACTAGTCAGGTATATTCTTAGGCGTTTAATATGGGGTGTTGAGTCCACTTCGTTGAGCAAGCAGTAGCTCTTGTCTATTACATATTTGACTTATGGAAAGGTATCTATGCTAATTTCAATCTCTGGTTTTATGCAGCACCCCAACTCACCTTTCCCCTTAAGCAAGCATAAGTTGGTTTTCTACATTTGAGACCCTATTCTGTTTTGTAATTCAGTTCCTGTGTAGCCAAGGTTACATTCCGTGTATTAGTGATACCTTATGATGTTTCTTTTTCTGTGTGACTTATTTTACTTAGAATCATTGTACCTGAATCCACTTATTATGCTGCTACTGGCCTGATGACATAGATTTCATTGCTGAGTGATATTGCATTGTACGTAAGTACCACAACTTCTTTATCCATTTTTCGCTTTCTGCGATATTGAACTTGTACCGTAAATGAGGTTCTTGTAAACAGAGCCGTCTCAAACTTTGGGGTGGCTGTGTCTTTTTGATTTTAATTTCCCTAATCTATAGGACCATAAGTGGAAGTGCCCTAGGATCTGTTGCTTTGTTTTTTAGATGTTTCAGGAAACACCATACACTTCTCCAGAGTGGCTGTTGGCAATTTACATCCCACCCATCAGCATAACAAGGCTCCCAGTTCTCCATGGCCTGTCCTGGTTTTCTGGATTTTACACTTTTTTCAGATGGCCCTTTTCACCGGGGGGCAGTGAGACTTCATTGTAGTGCAGATTTCCTTTGCAAGCTTGCTTGGTTGGCCAAAAAGTGCGTATGCGTTTTTTCCTGAATATATTCAGGAAAAAACGCATACGCCCTTTTTGGCCAAGTGCATCATTGTGGACGTTCTGCCTCTTTTCCTATGCTTTACATCCAATTCCAGTCTACCTCCTGAAATCGGTTTCCTGCAATTTTGCCCCGCATTCAAGTTCTCTTGGCAGCCTTACTTCAATATATTTTTGGACGATAGCTGTCATTTATAACTCTGCAGGTTTGTGAATTACAGTGCCCCTGAGCTCCTTTCTTCAACTCGCTTTCTTGTGAGCTGGCCACAACACCGCAGGATTGCTTCAGGCCCTAGTGTGGTTCCGGCATGGCTCGCTGAGCCTTTGGTTAATTCCTCTTCCTGGTGGGAAATGAGAGTTAAATTTGCCCGTCCAGACACCTCCAGCTAGTCTGTCATTGGTTCTCCCTATTCCTGTTAATTTTCCACAGAAATTGCAAACTGGGCCAAACAGGAGGTTAAAGGCACTGACTCTCCAAGTGGGGAGAGTGTTAGTAAAGCATCTGGAATGTTGCACCCGAGTACCAGGGGACGAAAACTGAGACACATTTGAACACGTTTCCCGATCACACGGTGGATCATACTCTGGGTTCCACATGCATGATTTAGCTGAAGGAAGAATCCCTTAAACCTGGAGAGTTGAGACCCATGGAATGGGTACCATGCAATATGACTTCAAAGGGTCTGCATTTGCTCAGCGAACCTCACCAATCCTATCACTGCTGCGTTTATGCCGCTGTACACACGCTTGATTCTCTTTCAGAGACATATAAATCCATAGGTTTTAAGATTCTTACTAGTCAGGTATATTCTTAGGCGTTTAATATGTGGTGTTGAGTCCACTTCGTTGAGCAAGCAGTAGCTCTTGTCTATTACATATTTGGCTTATGGAAAGGTATCTGTGCTAATTTCAATCTCTGGTTTTATGCAGCACCCCAACTCACCTTTCCCCTTAAGCAAGCATAAGTTGGTTTTCGACATTTGAGACTCTATTCTGTTTTGTAATTCAGTTCCTGTGTAGCCAAGTTTACATTCCGTGTATTATTGATACCTTATGATGTTTCTTTTTCTGTGTGACTTATTTTACTTACAATCATCGTACCTGAATCCACTCATTATGCTGCTACTGGCCTGATGACATAGATTTCATTGCTGAGTGATATTGCATTGTACGTAAGTACCACAACTTCTTTATCCATTTTTCGCTTTCTGCGATATTGAACTTGTACCGTAACCGAGGTTCTTGTAAACAGAGCCGTCCCAAACTTTGGGGTGGCTGTGTCTTTTTGATTTTAATTTCCCTAATCTATAGGACCATAAGTGGAAGTGCCCTAGGCTCTGTTGCTTTGTTTTTTAGATGTTTCAGGAAACACCATACACTTCTCCAGAGTGGCTGTTGGCAATTTACATCCCGCCCATCAGCCTAAGTAGGCTCCCAGTTCTCCATGGTCTGTCCTGCCTTTCTGGATTTTACACTTTTTTCAGATGGCCCTTTTGACCGGGGGGCAGTGAGCCTTCATTGTAGTGCAGATTTCCTTTGCAAGCTTGCTTGGTTGGCCAAAAAGGGCGTATGCGTTTTTTCCTGAATATATTCAGGAAAAAAAGAATACGCCCTTTTTGGCCAAGTGCATCATTTTGGATGTTCTACCTCTTTTCCTATGCTTTACATGCAATTCCAGTCTACCTCCGGAAATCGGTTTCCTGCAATTCTGCCCCGCTTTCAAGTCCTCTTGGCACCCTTACTTCAATATATTTTTGGACGATAGCTGTCATTTATAACTCTGCAGGTTTGTGAATTACAGTGCCCCTGAGCTCCTTTCTTCAACTCGCTTTCTTCTGAGCTGGCCGCAACACCGCAGGATTGCTTCAGGCCCTAGTGTGATTTCGGCATGGCTCGCTGAGCCTTTGGTTAATTTCTCTTCCTGGTGGGAAATGAGAGTTAAATTTGCCCGTCCAGACAACTCGGGCTACTCTCTCATTGGTTCTCCCTATTCCTGTTCATTTCCCGCAGAAATTGCAAACTGGGCCAAACAGGACGTTAAAGGCACTGACTCTCCAAGTGGGGAGAGTGTTAGTAAAGCGTCTGGAATGTTGTACCCGACTACCAGGGGACGAAAACTGAGACACATTTGAACACGTTTCCCGATCACACGGTGGATCATACTCTGGGTTCCACATGCATGTTTTAGCTGAAGGAAGAATCCCTTATACCTGGAGAGTTGAGAACCATGGAATGGGTACATTGCAATATGACTTCAAAGGGTCTGCATTTGCTCACCGAACCTCACCAATCCTATCACTGCTGTGTTTATGCCGCTGTAAACACGCTTGATTCTCTTTCTGAGACATATAAATCCATAGGTTTTAAGATTCTTACTAGTCAGGTATAT
Organism: Pseudorca crassidens; assembly: GCF_039906515.1. Lineage (NCBI taxonomy): Eukaryota > Metazoa > Chordata > Mammalia > Artiodactyla > Delphinidae > Pseudorca > Pseudorca crassidens. Next base: position 32,380 of record NW_027136101.1, read on the forward strand.
TCTTAGGCGTTTAATATGTGGTGTTGAGTCCACTTCGTTGAGCAAGCAGTAGCTCTTGTCTATTACATATTTGGCTTATGGAAAGGTATCTGTGCTAATTTCAATCTCTGGTTTTATGCAGCACCCCAACTCACCTTTCCCCTTAAGCAAGCATAAGTTGGTTTTCTACATTTGAGACCCTATTCTGTTTTGTAATTCAGTTCCTGTGTAGGCAAGTTTACATTCCGTGTATTAGTGATATCTTATGATGTTTCTTTTTCTGTGTGACTTATTTCACTTAGAATCATCATACCTGAATCCACTCATTATGCTGCTACTGGCCTGATGACATAGATTTCATTGCTGAGTGATATTGCATTGTACGTAAGTACCACAACTTCTTTATCCATTTTTCGCTTTCTGCGATATTGAACTTGTACCGTAAACGAGGTTCTTGTAAACAGAGCCGTTCCAAACTTTGGGGTGGCTGTGTCTTTTTGATTTTAATTTCCCTAATATATAGGACCATAAGTGGAAGTGCCCTAGGCTCTGTTGCTTTGTTTTTTAGATGTTTCAGGAAACACCATACACTTCTCCAGAGTGGCTGTTGGCAATTTACATCCCGCCCATCAGTCTAACTAGGCTCCCAGTTCTCCATGGCCTGTGCTGCCTTTCTGGATTTTACACTTTTTTCAGATGGCCCTTTTGACCGGGGGGCAGTGAGACTTCATTGTAGTGCAGATTTCCTTTGCAAGCTTGCTTGGTTGGCCAAAAAGGGCGTATGCGTTTTTTCCTGAATATATTCAGGAAAAAACGCATACGCCCTTTTTGGCCAAGTGCATCATTGTGGACGTTCTGCCTCTTTTCCTATGCTTTACATGCAATTCCAGTCTACCTCCTGAAATCGGTTTCCTGCAATTCTGCCCCACTTTCAAGTCCTCTTGGCAGCCTTACTTCAATATATTTTTGGACGATAGCTGTCATGTATAACTCTGCAGGTTTGTGAATTACAGTGCCCCTGAGCTCCTTTCTTCAACTCGCTTTCTTGTGAGCTGGCCGCAACACCGCAGGATTGCTTCAGGCCCTAGTGTGGTTCCGGCATGGCTCGCTGAGCCTTTGGTTAATTCCTCTTCCTGGTGGGAAATGAGAGTTAAATTTGCCCGTCCAGACACCTCCAGCTAGTCTCTCATTGGTTCTCCCTATTCCTGTTCATCTTCAGCAGAATTTGCAAATTGGGCCAAATAGGAGGTTAAAGGCACTGACTCTCCAAGTGGGGAGAGTGTTAGTAAAGTGTCTGGAATGTTGCACCCGAGTACCAGGGGACGAAATCTGAGACACATTTGAACACGTTTCCCGATCACATGGTGGATCATACTCTGGGTTCCACATGCATGTTTTAGCTGAAGGAAGAATCCCTTAAACCTGGAGAGTTGAGAACCATGGAATGGGTACCATGCAATATGACTTCAAAGGGTCTGCATTTGCTCACCGAACCTCACCAATCCTATCACTGCTGCGTTTATGCCGCTGTACACACGCTTGGTTCTCTTTCGGAGACATATAAATCCATAGGTTTTAAGATTCTTACTAGTCAGGTATATTCTTAGGCGTTTAATATGGGGTGTTGAGTCCACTTCGTTGAGCAAGCAGTAGCTCTTGTCTATTACATATTTGGCTTATGGAAAGGTATCTGTGCTAATTTCAATCTCTGGTTTTATGCAGCACCCCAACTCAACTTTCCCCTTAAGCAAGCATAAGTTGGTTTTCTACATTTGAGACCCTATTCTGTTTTGTAATTCAGTTCCTGTGTAGCCAAGTTTACATTCTGTGTATTAGTGATATCTTATGATGTTTCTTTTTCTGTGTGACTTATTTCACTTAGAATCATCGTACCTGAATCCACTCTTTATGCTGCTACTGGCCTGATGACATAGATTTCATTGCTGAGTGATATTGCATTGTACGTAAGTACCACAACTTCTTTATCCATTTTTCGCTTTCTGCGATATTGAACTTGTACCGTAAACGAGGTTCTTGTAAACAGAGCTGTCCCAAAATATGGGTTGGCTGTGTCTTTTTGATTTTAATTTCCCTAAGCTATAGGACCATAAGTGGAAGTGCCCTAGGCTCTGTTGCTTTGTTTTTTAGATATTTCAAGAAACACCATACACTTCTCCAGAGTGGCTGTTGGCAATTTACATCCCGCCCATCAGCATAAGAAGGCTCCCAGTTCTCCATGGCCTGTCCTGCCTTTCTGGATTTTACACTTTTTTCAGATGGCCCTTTTGACCGGGGGGCAGTGAGACTTCATTGTAGTGCAGATTTCCTTTGCAAGCTTGCTTGGTTGGCCAAAAAGGGCGTATGCGTTTTTTCCTGAATATATTCAGGAAAAAACGCATACGCCCTTTTTGGCCAAGTGCATCATTGTGGACGTTCTGCCTCTTTTCCTATGCTTTACATGCAATTCCAGTCTACCCCCTGAAATCGGTTTCCTGCAATTCTGCCCCACTTTCAAGTCCTCTTGGCAGCCTTACTTCAATATATTTTTGGACGATAGCTGTCATTTATAACTCTGAAGGTTTGTGAATTACAGTGCCCCTGAGCTCCTTTCTTCAACTCGCTTTCTTCGGAGCTGGCCGCAACACCGCAGGATTGCTTCAGGCCCTAACGTCGTTCTGGCACGGCAGGCTGAGGTTTGGTTAATTCCTCTTCCTGGTGGGAAATGAGAGTTAAATTTGACCATTCAGACACCTCCAGCTAGTCTCTCATTGGTTCTCCCTATTCCTGTTCATCTTCAGCAGAATTTGCAAATTGGGCCAAATAGGAGGTTAAAGGCACTGACTCTCCAAGTGGGGAGAGTGTTAGTAAAGTGTCTGGAATGTTGCACCCGAGTACCAGGGGACGAAATCTGAGACACATTTGAACACGTTTCCCGATCACACGGTGGATCATACTCTGGGTTCCACATGCATGTTTTAGCTGAAGGAAGAATCCCTTAAACCTGGAGAGTTGAGAACCATGGAATGGGTACCATGCAATATGACTTCAAAGGGTCTGCATTTGCTCACCGAACCTCACCAATCCTATCACTGCTGCTTTTATGCCGCTGTACACACGCTTGATTCTCTTTCGGAGACATATATATCCATAGGTTTTAAGATTCTTACTAGTCAGGCATATTCTTAGGCGTTTAATATGGGGTGTTGTGTCCACTTCTTTGAGCAAGGAGTAGCTCTTGTCTATTATATATTTTTCTTATGGAAAGGTATCTGTGTTAATTTCAATCTCTGGTTTTATGCAGCACCCCAACTCACCTTTCCCCTTAAGCAAGCATAAGTTGGTTTTCTACATTTGAGACCCTATTCTGTTTTGTAATTCAGTTCCTATGTAGAGAAGTTTACATTCTGTGTATTAGTGATATCTTATGATGTTTCTTTTTCTGTGTGACATATTTCACTTAGAATCATCGTACCTGAATCCACTCATTATGCTGCTACTGGCCTGATGACATACATTTCATTGCTGAGTGATATTGCATTGTACGTAAGTACCACAACTTCTTTATCCATTTTTCGCCTTCTGCGATATTGAACTTGTACCGTAAACGAGGTTCTTGTAAAAAGAGTCGTCCCAAACTTTGGGGTGCCTGTGTCTTTTTGATTTTAATTTCCCTAAGCTATAGGACCATAAGTGGAAGTGCCCTAGGCTGTGTTGCTTTGTTTTTTAGATATTTCAGGAACCACCGTACACTTCTCCAGAGTGGCTGTTGGCAATTTACATCCTGCCCATCAGCATAACAAGGCTCCCAGTTCTCCATGGCCTGTCCTGCCTTTCTGGATTTTACACTTTTTTCAGATGGCCCTTTTGACCGGGGGGCAGTGAGACTTCATTGTAGTGCAGATTTCTTTGCAAGCTTGCTTGGGTGGCCAAAAAGGGCGTATGCGTTTTTTCCTGAATATATTCAGGAAAAAACGCATACGCCCTTTTTGGCCAAGTGCATCATTGTGGACGTTCTGCCTCTTTTCCTATGCTTTACATGCAATTCCAGTCTACCTCCTGAAATCGGTTTCCTGCAATTCTGCCCCGCTTTCAAGTCCTCTTGGCAGCCTTACTTCAATATATTTTTGGACGATAGCTGTCATTTATATCTCTGCAAGTTTGTGAATTACAGTGCCCCTGAGCTCCTTTCTTCAACTCGCTTTCTTGTGAGCTGGCCGCAACACTGCAGGATTGCTTCAGGCCCTAGTGTGATACTGGCATGGCATGCTGAGCCTTACGTTAATTCCTCTTCCTGGTGAGAAATGAGAGTTAAATTTGCTCATCCAGACACCTCCGGCTAGTCTCTCATTGGTTCTCCCTATTCCTGTTCATTTTCCGCCGAAATTACAAACTGGGCCCAACAGCAGATTAAAGGCACTGACTCTGCAAGTGGGGAGAGTGTTAGTAAAGCGTCTGGAATGTTGCACCCGAGTACCAGGGGACGAAATCTGAGACACATTTGAACACATTTCCCGATCACACGGTGGATCATACTCTGGGTTCCACATGCATGTTTTAGCTGAAGGAAGAATCCCTTAAACCTGGAGAGTTGAGAACCATGGAATGGGTACCATGCAATATGACTTCAAAGGGTCTGCATTTGCTCACCGAACCTCACCAGTCCTTTCACTGCTGCGTTTATGCCGCTGTACACACGCTTGATTCTCTTTCGGAGACATATCAATCCATAGGTTTTAAGATTCTTACTAGTCAGGTATATTCTTAGGCGTTTAATATGGGGTGTTGAGTCCACTTCGTTGAGCAGGGAGTAGCTCTTTTCTATTACATATTTGTCTTATGGAAAGGTATCTGTGCTAATTTCAATCTCTGGTTTTATGCAGCACCCCAACTCACCTTTCCCCTTAAGCAAGCATAAGTTGGTTTTCTACATTTGAGACCCTATTCTGTTTTGTAATTCAGTTCCTGTGTAGCCAAGTTTACATTCTGTGTATTAGTGATATCTTATGATGTTTCTTTTTCTGTGTGACTTATTTCACTTAGAATCATCGTACCTCAATCCACTCATTATGCTGCTACTGGCCTGATGAGATAGATTTCATTGCTGAGTGATATTGCATTGTACGTAAGTACCACAACTTCTTTATCCATTTTTCGCTTTCTGCGATATTGAACTTGTACCGTAAACGAGGTTCTTGTAAACAGAGCCGTCCCAAACTTTGGGGTAGCTGTGTCTTTTTGATTTTAATTTCCCTAAGCTATAGCACCATAAGTGGAAGTGCCCTAGGCTCTGTTGCTTTGTTTTTTAGATGTTTCAGGAAACACCATACACTTCTCCAGAGTGGCTGTTGGCAATTTACATCACGCCCATTGGCATAACAAAACTACCAGTTCTCCATGGCCTGTCCTGCCTTTCTGGATTTTACTCTTTTTTCTGATGGCCCTTTTGACCGGGGGGCAGTGAGACTTCATTGTAGTGCAGATTTCCTTTGCAAGCTTGCTTGTTTGGCCAAAAAGGGCTTATGCATTTTTTCCTGAATATATTCAGGAAAAAACGCATACGCCCTTTTTGGCCAAGTGCATCATTGTGGACGTTCTGCCTCTTTTCCTATGCTTTACATGCAATTCCAGTCTACCTCCTGAAATCGGTTTCCTGCAATTCTGCCCCGCTTTCAAGTCCTCTTGGCAGCCTTACTTCAATATATTTTTGGACGATAGCTGTCATTTAGAACTCTGCAGGTGTGTGAATTACAGGGCCCCTGAGCTCCTTTCTTCAACTCGCTTTCTTGTGAGCTGGCCGCAACACCGCAGGATTGCTTCAGGCCCTAGTGTGGTTCCGGCATGGCTCGCTGAGCCTTTGGTTAATTCCTCTTCCTGGTGGGAAATGAGAGTTAAATTTGCCCGTCCAGACACCTCCAGCTAGTCTCTCATTCGTTCTGCCTATTCCTGTTCCTTTTCTGCAGAAATTGCAAACTGGGCCAAACAGGAGGTTAAAGGCACTGACTCTCCAAGTGGGGAGAGTGTTAGTAAAGCGTCTGGAATGCTGCACCCGAGTACCAGGAGACGAAAACTGAGACACATTTGAACACGTTTCCCGATCACACGGTTGATTATACTCTGGGTTCCACATGCATGTTTTAGCTGAAGGAAGAATCCCTTAAACCTGGAGAGTTGAGAACCATGGAGTGGGTACCATGCAATATGACTTCAAACGGTCTTCATTTGCTCACCGAACCTCACCAATCCTATCACTGCTGCCTTTATGCCGCTGTACACACGCTTGATTCTCTTTCGGAGACATATAAATCCATAGGTTTTAAGATTCTTACTACTCAGGTATATTCTTAGGCGTTTAATATGGGGTGTTGAGTCCGCTTCGTTGAGCAAGGAGTAGCTCTTGTCTATTACATATTTGTCTTATGGAAAGCTATCTGTGTTAATTTCAATCTCTGGTTTTCTGCAGCACCCCAACTCACCTTTCCCCTTAAGCAAGCATAAGTTGGTTTTCTACATTTGAGACCCTGTTCTGTTCTGTAATTCAGTTCCTGTGTAGCCAAGTTTACATTCCGTGTATTAGTGATACCTTATGATGTTTCTTTTTCTGTGTGACTTATTTCACTTAGAATCATCGTACCTGAATCCACTCATTATGCTGCTACTGGCCTGATGACATAGATTTCATTGCTGAGTGATATTGCATTGTACGTAAGTACCACAACTTCTTTATCCATTTTTCGCTTTCTGCGATATTGAACTTGTACCGTAAACGAGGTTCTTGTAAACAGAGCTGTCCCAAACTTTGGGGTGGCTGTGTTTTTGATTTTAATTTCCCTAATCTATAGGACCATAAGTGGAAGTGCCCTAGGCTCTGTTGCTTGTTTTTTAGATGTTTCAGGAAACACCATACACTTCTCCAGAGTGGCTGTTGGCAATTTATATCCCGCCCATCAGCATAATAAGGCTCCCAGTTCTCCATGGCCTGTCCTGCCTTTCTGGATTTTACACTTTTTTCAGATGGCCCTTTTGAACGGGGGGCAGTGAGACTTCATTGTGGTGCAGATTTCCTTTGCAAGCTTGCTTGGTGGGCCAAAAAGGGTGTCTGCGTTTTTTCCTGAGTATATTCAGGAAAAAACGCATACGCCCTTTTTGGCCAAGTGCATCATTGAGGACGTTCTGCCTCTTTTCCTATGCTTTACATGCAATTCCAGTCTACCTCCTGAAATCGGTTTCCTGCAATTCTGCCCCGCTTTCAAGTCCTCTTGGCAGCCTTACTTCAATATATTTTTGGACGATAGCTGTCATTTATAACTCTGCAGGTTTGTGAATTACAGGGCCCCTGAGTTCCTTTCTTCAACTCGCTTTCTTGTGAGCTGGCCGCAACACCGCAGGATTGCTTCAGGCCCTAGTGTGGTTCCGGCATGGCACGCTGAGCCTTTGGTTAATTCCTCTTCCTGGTGGGAAATGAGAGTTAAATTTGCCCGTCCAGACTCCTCCAGCTAGTCTCTCATTTGTTCTCCCTATTCCTGTTCATTTTCCACAGAAATTGCAAACTGGGCCAAACAGGAGGTTAAAGGCACTGACTCTCCAAGTGGGGAGAGTGTTAGTAAAGCGTCTGGAATGTTGCACCCGAGTACCAGGGGATGAAAACTGAGACATATTTGAACACGTTTCCCGATCACACGTTGGATCATACTCTGGGTTCCACATGCATGTTTTAGCTGAAGGAAGAATCCCTTAAACCTGAAGAGTTGAGAACCATGGAATGGGAACCCTGCAATATGACTTCAAAGGGTCTGCATTTGTTCACCGAACCTCACCAATCCTATAACTGTTGCATTTATGCCGCTGTACACATGCTTGATTCTCTTTCAGAGACATATAAATCCATAGGTTTTAAGATTCTTACTAGTCAGGTATATTCTTAGGCGTTTAATATGGGGTGTTGAGTCCACTTCGTTGAGCAAGCAGTAGCTCTTGCCTATTACATATTTGGCTTATGGAAAGGTATCTGTGCTAATTTCTATCTCTGGTTTTATGCAGCACCTCAACTCACCTTTCCCCTTAAGCAAGCATAAGTTGGTTTTCTACATTTGAGACCGTATTCTGTTTTGTAATTCAGTTCCTGTGTAACCAAGTTTACATTCCGTGTATTAGTGATATCTTATGATGTTTCTTTTTCTGTGTGACTTATTTCACTTAGAATCATCGTACCTGAATCCACTCATTATGCTGCTACTGGCCTGATGACATAGATTTCATTGCTGAGTGATATTGCATTGTACGTAAGTACCACAACTTCTTTATCCATTTTTCGCTTTCTGTGATATTGAACTTGTACCGTAAACGAGGTTCTTGTAAACAGAGCCGTTCCAAACTTTGGGGTTGCTGTGTCTTTTTGATTTTAATTTCACTAAGCTATAGGACCATAAGTGGAAGTGCCCTAGGCTCTGTTGCTTTGTTTTTTAGATGTTTCAGGAAACACCATACACTTCTCCAGAGTGGCTGTTGGCAATTTACATCCTGCCCATAAGCACAAAAAGGCTCCCAGTTCTCCATGGCCTGTCCTGCCGTTCTGGATTTTACACTTTTTTCAGATGGCCCTTTTGACCGGGGGGCAGTGAGACTTCATTGTAGTGCAGATTTCCTTTGCAAGCTTGCTTGGTTGGCCAGAAAGAGCGTATGCGTTTCTTCCTGAATATATTCAGGAAGAAACGCATACGCCCTTTTTGGCCAAGTGCATCATTGTCGACGTTCTGAGTCTTTTCATATGTTTTCAATGCAGTTCCTGTCTACCTCTTGAAATCGGTTTCCTGCAATTCTGCCTTGCTGTCAGTGCCTCTTCATAGCCTTACCTCAATATACGTTTGGAAAATAGTTGGCCTTTATAACTCTGCAGGTTTTTGAATTGCAGTGGCCCTTAGCTCCATTTTTCAGCTCTTATTTTTGTGATCTTGCCTCATATCCACAGGATTTCTTCAGGCCCTATCCTTCTTCTGGGGTGCCTTGCTCTGCCTTTGGTTAATTCTTCTTCCTGATGTGAAATTAGAGTGACATGTGCCCATTGAAACCGCTACAGCTATTTTCTCACTGGTTCCCCCTATTCCCATTCATCCTCCGCACTAACTGCAGACTGTGCGATACCGGAACTTAAAGGCATTGACTCTCCATGTGGAGATGTTGTTAGTAAAGTGGCTGGAATGTTGATCCGGAGCCCCAGGAGAGGAAAATGAGGTGCGTTTTAGAAACCTTTCCCGATCATATGGTATACCATCTGCTGGATTCCCCATGCATGGTTTAGCTGTAGGAAGATTCCCTTCAACCTGGAGTGTTGGGACCCTTGGAATGAGTAGTATGAAGTATTGCATTAAACTTTCGGCAGTTGCTCACCAAAGCTCACCAATGCTCTCAGCCCCAAGTGTCCAGCCTTATGTCTTATCCAGCTGTGGGTTTATATGTGGTCATTCCAGGTTGCATCACAGCCCCTGAGCGAATTTTGTAAGAATTTTTCTCTCTTTCATTGTTTCTGCGTTTTGGTTTTAAAATTTATTTCTATAATGGGGTTTAGCTCATTTTCACTGCTGTGTTTGTGCCGCTCTGCACACACTTGATTCCCTTATGGAGATATATCAATACATGGGTTTTAAGATTCTTATTACTCAGATATATTTCTCTGCGGTGTATAGGGTGTGTTGAGGCCAGTTCATTGAGCAAGGTGTAGATCTTGTCTAATACCTATTTGGTTTATTGAACGGTATCTGTGCTAATTTCAAACTCTGGTTTTATGCATCACCCCACCTCTCCTTTCCCCTTAAGCTGACATAAGTGTGTTTTCTAAATGTGAGACACTGTTCTGTTTTGTAATTCATTTTTTGTGCAGCCATATTTATCCTCCCTCTATAAGTGATATCTTATGATATGTTTCTTTTTCTGTTTGACTTATTTCAAGTAGTATTATCGGACCTAAATCCACTCTTTATCCTTCTACTAGCCTTATTACATTGATTTCATGGTGAAGAGATATTCCATTGTACATAAGTACCACATTTTCTTTATCCATTGTTCTCTTTCCTGGGATATTTAAGGTGTACTGAAGTTGAGGTTCTTGTAAACAGAGTAGCCCTAAACTGTGGTGTGCTTGTGTCTTGTTGATTTTTAGACTTCCCTAGATATACTTCCATGATTGGAAGTGCCCTATGCTCTGTAGCTCTGTTTTTTAGATGATTTAGGAACCACCATACACTTCTCCAGAGTGGCTCTCGGCAGTTCACACACTGTCCATCAGCGTATAAAGGCTCCCTGTTCTCCATGGCCTGTCCTGCATTTCTGGTTTTTACAATTTTTTCGGATGGCCCTTTTGACCGGTGGGAAATGAGACTTCTTTGTTGTGCACATTTGCATTGCTTGCTTGCTTGGTTGCCCATAAAGTGCGTATGCGTTTTTTCCTGGATATATTCAGGAAAAAACGCATACTCCCTTTTGGGCCAACTACATCATTGTCGAAATTCTGCCGCTTTTCATGTACTTTAAGGACGAGTCCAATCTATCTCTTGAAATCTGTTTCTTGCAATTCTGTCTTGCATTCAGATCCTCTTCTTTGCCTTACCTCAACATATTTTTGGACGTTAGTTTTCATTTATAACTCTGCAGGTTTGTGAATTGCAGTGACCCTGAGCTCCATTTTTTAAGTTGCTCTTTTGTGAGCTGGCCTCAAAGCCGCAGGATTGCTTCAGGCCCTATTTTGGCTCCGGCGAGGCGGGCTGAGCCTTTTTTTAATTCTTACTCTTAATGGGAAATTAGAGTGACATGTGCCCGTCCAAACCCCTACAACTATTCTCTCATTGGTTCCCCCTCTTCCCGTTCATCCTCCTCACAATTTGCAAAATGTGTGAAACAGAAGTTTAAATGTGCTGATTCTCTAAGTGGGGAGATTCTAAGTAACGTGGCTGGAATGATGAACAGGAGCACCAGGAGAGGATAAATGAGGTGCATTTTAGACACATCTCCCGATCACATGGTGTTTTCCATGCATGTTTTCCATGCATGTTTTAGCTGTAGGAAGATTCCTTGAACCTGCAGATTTGGGACCCATTGAATGGGTACCAGGTAGTATTACTTTAAAGGGTGTGCATTTCCTCACCCAACCTCACATTTCTCTTAGCGCGAACAGTTTCCAGCCTTATGTCTCATCCTGCTGTGGGTCTAGATGTGTTCAATCCATGTTGCATCACCGTCCCTGAGGAAAAGTTGTAAGAGGTTTTCTCTGTCTCTCTGTCGTTTATTTTTTTCAATTTATTACTATATTGGTTACAACTGATTTTCAAAGCTCTGTTTCTTGCTGCTGTACATCCACTTGATTCACGTACAGAGAGACATCAATAAATTCTTTTTCAGATTCTTACCAGTCATAGATATTCTTTTCCGGTGACTTGAGTGTGCTGAGTGCAGTTCTTTTAGCTACCGTGTAGGCCTTGTTGATTATCAGTTTGGTATTTGGAATGGTATCTTTGCTAATTTCAACCTCCTGGATGATGCCTCACCCCTCCCCACCTTTCCCGTTTAGCAGCCTTACGCGTGTTTTCTACATATTTGACTATGTTTTTGTTTTGTAATTTATTTCATGTGTAGCCATTTTGGATTCCACCTTTAAGTGATATCTTATGATATGTGTCTTTTTCTTTTTGAATTATGTCACTTAGAATGATCATACGTAACTCCTCCGGAGTTGTTACAACTGGCCATATTTCATTGATTTCCAGGCTGAGTAATATTCCACTCTACATAAGTACCACATCTCTATCCATTTTTTCCCTCCAGAGACATTTAAGTTATATCCTAGTCGAGGATCTTTTAAACAGAGAGGCAGTAAACATTGGGGTGCCTGTGTCCTCTCGATTTTTGTTTTTCCCAAGATATACGCCCATGAGTGCAAGTGCCCTATGCTCTGTAGCTCATTTTTTAGATGCTTTAGTAAACACAATACACTTCTCCAGAATGGCCGTTGGCAATATACATTTCCACTATAAGCCTCACAGGGCTCCCTCTTCTCCTTGCCCTGTCCTGCATTTCTGGTGTTTACACTTTATGAGGATGGCTTTTCTGACTGATGCGAAGTGATATCTTTTGTAGTATTGATTTCCAGTGCCCACCTGTTTGGTTGGCTAAAAAAGTGTATGCCCTTTTCTTGAATATATACAGAAAAAAACGCATACAGCCTTTTTGGCCAACTGCAATGTTGGCAATGTTCAGCCCCTTTTCTTGTGCTTAATGGCGAGTCCTTTCTACCTCCTCAAATCCCTTTCCTGCCATTCTCCCTTGCTTACCAATCCTTTTCTTTGACTTTCCTCAAGACATTTTTCAGTGATAGATATTTTCAACTCTGCAGTTTCGTGAATTTTACTGCCCCTGAGTTCCATTGTTCAACTTGTGTTTATGGAAACTGGCCACAAAGCAGTGGGATTTCCTCAAGCCCTATACTGTTTCCATGGGCAACCCTAGCCTTTGGTCAATTCGTCTTCCTGATTGGAAATTAGAGTGACATGTGCCTGTCTGAACACCTAGGACTTGTCTCTCATTGTTCCTCATCCTTCCGCTTCATCCTCTGGGCAAATTCCAAACTGTACGCAACAGGATGTTGACAGTGCTGACATCTCCAAGTGGGGAGACTGTTAGTAAAGACGCTGGAGGGGTGAACCCGAGCACCAGGAGATGAGGAGATGAGATGCCTTTTCCAAATTCTTCCCGATCAGACGGTATACCATCCTCTGGGTGTGACAGACATGTTTTAGCAGTAGGAAGGGTCCCATTCATGTAAGGAGAACACCAGGGCTTTTTCAAAATCAGTGTCTCCCCGAAACCCAAACTGGGGAAATTTTTAAGCTACGGCTACACATATGTTCATTAAGGGCCTTGGGAAGTAGGCAGAGTCCAAACTTTAGATGATTGAAGTCTTCAGGGTCAGAAGCACTCACCACCGGCTTCCCTTAGGTTACACTTTAACTGTCATTGATAGATGATGTCAATAAAAATATCTATTCTTTTTCCGATTATTTCCCCTTATAGGTTATTGCAAAATATTGAGTGTAGTTCCCTGTGCTATACAGTAGTTCCTTGTTGATGATCTATTTTATACATAGCAGTGTGTATGTTTTAATTCCAAACTGTTAATTTATCCCTCCTCCCACCTTTCCCCTTTGGTAATAATAAATTATAAGATTTTATACTTCTCAGAAATGGGGGAGCTGAAAGAGAGGTATCATTTTCAATGGAAAAGCATTTAAAACAAGATTGAAGCTTTAACCAAGATTATTAGATGTACATCCTTGGAAAGAAATCACTTCATTTCTCTAATATTGACCTGACAAATAAGACAAACCTTTTCACTGAACTTGCTTATAATAAAGTGATGGAAATATCAAATGGAAGTGTTAGAAACATCTTATTTTACCCGAGCCTTATAAACTGTTCTATGTTAACTACAGTTTGGCTCACACATCTGTTCATTGAAGTTACAGTAGTCTCAATTTCTGTTACTGATCCTCCAGAGTGGACCCCAACAAGTGTCCCCCTGCCCAGTGTCATTGGGGCCAACAGATTGAGACTGAGTTTGGTTCACAAGCAAAGGAAACTTTATATTTTGATCAGAGAATGGAGAGGTGAGAGCATGCACTACCCCGTGGGCTGTGGGCTGGGCTGCTGTGTAGAGATCCTGTCAGAGTCAGTGGGAGGGAGGGGGCGGAGCTCTCGAGGGCCGGGTTGGCTGCAGCTCAGGCTCTATATCTCGGAGTCTGCACTGGGCCCCAGGAGCTGAGGTGTCGACCCAGCCATTCTGCACTAGGAAATCTGGTCTGAAGTGCCGGGTGTGGAACCTCTGTATGCGGGACCCTAGGAGCACGTGAAATTAGACAAAGCACAAAGGATAAAAAAGGTCAGACTTGACTTTATTGCCCAGATTCTATTTTTATCTCCCAGGGATTTTTAATGGGCTTTGCTGGGGACAAACCCCTCCTCTGCCTTTTGTCCCATTCCTCATTCTTGGAGTGCTGAGGGTGCAGACCCTTCTTCTGTAACTGCTGAGTGCTGAGTTGGGAGCCCTCATACCAGGGGACGAGGGTCAGAACTTCTCCCCAGCAGCCTCCAGGTGACGTTGATTGGCCCCAGGACCCCTGCCTCCCTGCTCGTCCGCCTGAGCACCAGCATTGGAAGTGTTATAGATTCTAATGACCTTTAAGGGTCCAGGAAAGAGATGTGCAGAGACGCTGTGGGGGCCGGTTTCACCCCGCCCCACATTTGTTCGGCCACCTTAGGCTGACCGTTTCTGCCAGCCTAGATGCTCTGTCCAGTAGTCTGCTCTTTCTTCAATTAGGTCCCTGAATTAACGTAAAAACAGCACCAGGTGTCAGAGCCCTGCCCGCTCAACTCCCAGACAGTCCAGGGTCAGTGGTGATCAAGGACCATGATGGCCACTGAGTCAACAGCCTTTTGAAGTAAACAGGAGTCCAGCCGGTCTTATTGGCCACCATCATCACGGTGTCTGTAGGCTTTTCTATGGTGACAGTGTGATATACGGTTCCCCCGCCAAGATTATTAGCTCCCCTCCGGGTGCAGTAAGTCCTGCAAGCAGTAGTCTACTCCTTCGGGACACACTATTGTTGTTTTATGAGAGAAACTCCAGGTCAAGTGATGTTCACACGAGTCGTCATGGTGCCCTGCTGCCCCCGGTTATCTCTCTGGATGTTGGAGTTGGAGGGCCTCCTCACTCGAGGTCGGTGTGCCCACGGAGCGAACCCTGCAACTTCAGGGCATGGTTGGTGATTAGGATCACCACGTGGGGTCCTTTTCCCTTAGGAGGGAGGTGGCCTTTTGGGCTGCTGATTTCCAGGTTTTTAGATACCGCCAGTATCTTGGCCAGATGTGGCAGTGGGCCAAGCCCCTTGGTGACTGTAGTTTATCCTACCTGGATGGCATTCTTGCGTTGTTCCATTTCAAGTGGTCCCAGTTTGTGCACTAATTCTCCAATGGCGATTCACCTTTCACCGGGAATGGAAAGGTCAAAGGGTTTAGCTCAATTAGGGAGTTCCAGGGCAAGGGTCTGAATTGACTGCTCTTTCCATTCTTGAAAGGCCACTTCTGGATTCTGTTCAAAAGGATCATCATCTTTTCCTTTCAGTGTTTCATATAGAGGCCCAGCTAGTAGACTGTAGTTAGGGATCCAGAAGCAGCAAACCCTGGCCTCCCCAGGAACCCCTAAGCTGTCTTCTCGTTTTAGAAAGGGGTAAGGCTGCAAATGGTTTCTTCCCTTTCCTGGGATGGGCTTCTCCGACCTTGTGTGAGAATGAAGCCCAGGCAGGTCACCGCAGTCTGTGATATTTGAGCTTTTTCTTGGACAACTTCTATCCT
The DNA here is from genome assembly GCF_039906515.1 of Pseudorca crassidens. Lineage (NCBI taxonomy): Eukaryota > Metazoa > Chordata > Mammalia > Artiodactyla > Delphinidae > Pseudorca > Pseudorca crassidens. The sequence continues at coordinate 47,752 of NW_027136101.1, forward strand.
TTATTGGCTTGGTAGTTCAGAGGCCTCCTTAGTAGGGCTGGCGATCAGAATGTCGTCTGCATATTGAAGGAGGGTTTCCTTTTCCAGAGGTAGAACTTTTCGGTCTTTAGCTAAGCTTTCCCCAAAGATGGTGTGGGAATTTTTGAACCCTTGGGGCAAGACGGCCCGGAAGTATTGTTTTAGTTGTATGTTGAGTCCTGCCACTCACAAGCCAAAATTTCTTGTGACTCTGGGACTAATGGAATACAAAAGAAGGCATCATTGAAGACTAATACAGAATACCATGTCCTGGTGGTTGGTAGAATGACCAGCAGGGTGTAGGAATTAGGAGCAACTGGAGGTATATCCTCGGTGGCTTCACTGACTGTCCTGACATCCTTTACCAGGTCCCCAGCAGCCCATGGAGCTCTCGTGGTCAGGCCAATCCCAGGATATGGAGCTCTCCTGGGCAGGTACCCCACCCCCAAGCCAGCCCACGGGGCTCTCGTGGTCAGGCCCCTCCCAGGATACAGAGCTACCCTTGCAGGTACCGTGGCAGGGCTGGGCACACAGGAACCGTGCACATAGCCCTCATTGAAGAGCACCCCCAGCTCACCTGTCGCTCAGAGCTGACACAGAGCACCTCAGAGCAGGACTTGAACTAACAAACAGCAGCTCCGACAGGTCTGTGACCCTGGGCATCACTCTGTGTGGCCTCCCTCCACCTGGTCTTCCAGAGACTTCCACTGCACCCGGGGCACCAGGCCTCTGTCTCCAACCACCACCCACCCCTCCTCTCCCTGACTCCTGGGTTCCTCTCATTAGGAGAGGGTTTTCTTGAAGTTGTCTCCCACTCATGGGCCAGATAAAATGATTAGAAAACAAGCCAAAGCTGCAGCCCCTTGTCTATCCTGACTCTCAGGAGCCCACACCTGTTCCTTGGACCTGGCCGGTTCAGCAAGTTCCATTTTCTGCAACTGTGAGCCCCTGAGGGGTGACGATTGGCTGACCTGGGCAGCCTTACGGTGCCGGCCAGCCCTCCCCAGGTGTGCCTGGGTTGAGATCAATATAAATACCACTCCAGGCAGCAAGAGCCCCTGCAGCTGTGTCTGACGCCATTTTCTCTGCCCTGTCAGCAGTCTCGGGGCTGGGCTGGTGGGAGGGAGTGAGAGGCCACGGCTTTGTGGGTGGCCCAGTGTGAGTGGGGCTCTGCTGGACTTTCTGCAGCAGTTGCCAGGCTGCCACCTGCTAAAGAAGAGGATGTGTCACCCATACCTGCTGCTGGAATTGCTCCCTGGGCAGAGGTGAGGAAGGAAAAAAGCAGTGGGGGCAGGGACAGGACGGGTATCTCAGGCAGGGAAATGGAAATCTTCCAGAAGAGCACCCAGGGCCAGGACCATCCTGGCTGGCCTGCAGGCACCAAGTCAGCTGGCATGCTGTCACTCGTGTGGCTCCATGGCCCTTCCTCTAGGCTTTCAAGTCCTTGTATATATTCAGGTGTTTTACCTGGGAAGGGTGGGAACAGTTCAGCAGCAACTGGCCTGGGGCTCAGCTCACGTTTACTCACAGATGCCTCGGCACAGTGCCCCAGCTTTGCAATGAGGACGCTTGTTGTGTGGGGGCTGCTGGCTGAATGGGAGACGATTCCCCACCACTGACCAACTTCAGAATTGTTTACAACTGGAGCAAGTGCCCTGATACGGTTTTCCTCTGAGTAACTGGTGGGTTCTGTTTTTTTTTTCTCTTTTTCGTTTTTGGTTCAAGGTAGATTTTATTCCTCTTTTTTGTATTTACAGATATAAGCATGGAAATAATTTATTCATATAAATACATGTATGTGAAGGGAATAATTGTTTTTTCTGTTTTATTTTTTAAATTTTATTTCTTTTTAATTTTGAATTTTATTTTATATTTTTATACAGCAGGTTCTTATTGGTTATCTATTTTATACATATAAATGTTTACATGCCAATCCCAATCTCTCAACTCCTCCCACCACCACCACCCCCAAGAGCTTTCCCCCCTTGTTGTCCATACGATTGTTGTCTACATCTGTTGCTCTATTTATGCCTTGCAAAACGGTTAATCTGTACAGTTTTTCTAGGTTCCACATATATGCATGAATATACAAGATTTGTTTTTCTCTTTCTGACTTACTTCACTCTGTATGACAGTCTCTAGATCCATCGACGTCTCTACAAATGACCCAATTTCATTCCTTTCATGGCTTAGTAATATTCCATTTTATATATGTACCACATCTTTATGCATTCGTCTGTCTGTGGGCATTTAGGTTGCTTCCATTACCTCGATATTGTAAATAGTGATGCAATGAACATTACGGTGAATGTCTCTTTTTGATTTATGGTTTTGTCTGGGTATATGTCCAGTACTGGGATTGCTGTATCATATGGTAATTCTATTATTAGTTTCTTAAGAAACTCCATATTGTTCTCCATAGTGACTGTATCAATTTATATTCCCAACAATAGTGGAAGAGGCTTCCTTTTCTCCACACCCTTTCCAGCATTTGTTGTTTGTAGATTTTCAGATGATGCCCATTCTAACAGGTGTGAGGTGATACCTCATTGTTGAGTCCATTTCGATGAACAAGGGGTAGGTCTTGTCTATTACATATTTGGCTTATGGAACGGTATCTGTGCTAATTTCAAACTCTGGTTTTATGCAGCACCCCAACTCACCTTTCCCCTTAAGCAAGCATAAGTTGGTTTTCTAAACTTGAGACCCTGTTCTGTTTTGTAATTCAGTTCATGTGTAGCCAAGTTTACATTCCGTGCATTAGTGATACCTTATGATGTTTCTTTTTCTGTGTTACTTATTTCACTTAGAATCACCGTGCCTCAATCCACTCATTATGCTGGTACAGGCCTGGTGACACAGATTTCATTGCTGAGTGATATTGCATTGTACATAAGTACCACAACTTCTTTATCCAGTTTTTGCTCTCTGTGATATTGAACTTGGACCGTAAACGAGGTTCTTGTAAACAGAGCCGTCCCAAATTTTGGGGTGGCTGTGTCTTTTTGATTTTAATTTCCCTAAGCTATAGGACCATAAGTGGAAATGCCCTAGACTCTGTTGCTTTGTTTTTCAGATGTTTCAGGAAACACCATACACTTCTCCAGAGTGGCTGTTGGCAATTTACATCCCGCCCATCAGCATAACAAGGCTCCTTTTTCCCCATGGCCTGTCTTGCCTTTCTGGATTTTACACTTTTTTCAGATGGCCCTTTAGACCGGGGGGAAGTGACACTTCATAGTAGTTCGGATTTCCATTGCAAGCTTGCTTGGTTTGCCAAAAAGGGTGTATGTGTTTTTTCCTGAATATATTCAGGAACAAACTCATACGCCCTTTTTTTGCCAAGTGCATCATTGTCGATGTTCTGCCTCTTTTCCTATGCTTTAAATGCAAATCCAGTCTACCTCCTGAAATCGGTTTCCTGCAATTCTGCCCCGCTTTCAAGTCCTCTTGGCAGCCTTACTTCAATATATTTTTGGACGTTATCTGTCATTTATAACTCTGCAGGTTTGTGAATTACAGGGCCCCTGAGCTCCTTTCTTCAACTCGCTTTCTTGTGAGCTGGCCGCAAACCCGCAAGACTGCTTCAGGCCCTAATCTGCTTCTGGCAGGGCACGCTGAGCCTTTGGTTAATTCCTCTTCCTGGTGGGAAATGAGTGTTAAATATGCCCGTCCAGACACCTACCTCACTCTCAACCCCTTGGTGATGTGGGTCCTCTGGTTTGTGGCCACCTTTGCTGGGTTCCTCACCTTTCGATGATGTGGCCCCACTAGTGTGAGGACACTCCTGCCTGGTTCTCATCTACGTGGTTATGTGGACCCCCTGGTGAGAGTCTGTTCCTGGCTGTGTTCCTCACCCTTCTGTGAGGGAGGTCACTGCTGATAGGTCACTCCTGCATGGCTGGCACACATTGCCTTGGTGAAGTCAGCCATGTGGTGGCAGTAGGAGCGTGCTGAGGATCTCCTCCCCTCGTTGATGAGGGCCCTCTTGCGTCAGGCCCTAACTGCTGGGCTCACCAACTTTTCTTAGTGAGCCCAATGATGCTTGGGCACTCCTCTTAGGATCCCATCTCGATGGGGATGTGGGCCTTCTGCTCTGAAGTCCCAACGGCTGGGTTGTTCACATTTTCATGATGTGGGCTCTCTGGTGTTAGTTCACAGAGGCCTGGATCCCATAGCCTCTGTGCTCTTGGCCACCTGTTGGGAGGTTCCAACTGCTGGATTCCTCACTTTTTTAATTTTTTGGGTCTTCTGTTGTGAGGATCCTCCTGCCTGCCTCACTCCCAGCCCCTTCGTGATGTGTGTCGTCTGGTCTGAGGCCACATGTGCTGGGTTCCTCACCTTTCGATGATGTGGGACCAATGGTCTTAGGAGACTCCTGCCTGGTTCACATCCCCTTGGTGATGTGGGCCCTCTGTTGAGAGTCTGATCCTGGCTGGGTTCCTCACCCATCTGTGAGGTGGGCCGTCTGCTGTGAGGTCACTCCTGCCTGGCTTGCTCACCTCGCCTTGTGGACATGAGCCCTCTGGTGGCACTTGGAGCCTGCTGGGAGCCTCCTCCCCTCGGTGATGAGGGCCCTCTGGCGTCAGGCCCTAACTGCTGGTCTCCCCACATTTTGTGATGTGTGCCCAGTGGTGCGAGGACACTCCAGCCAAGTTCACCTCCCCATTGGGATGTGGGCCTTCTGCTCTGAGGTACCAACGCCTGGGTTGCTCACAGTTTCATGATGTGGGCTCTCTGCTATTAGTTCACTCCTGCCTGCATCCCATAGCTTCTGTGCTCTCGGCCACCTGCTGGGAGGTTCCAACTGCTGGATTCCTCACCTTTCTTATTCTTTGGGCCCTCTGTTTTTAGGCTACTCCTGCCTGCCTCACTCCCATTCCCTTTGTGATATGTGTCCTCTGATTTGAGACCACATGTGCTGGGTTCCGCACCTTTCGATGATGTGGCCCCACTGGAGGGAAGACAGTCCTGACTGGTTCCCATCCCCTTGCTGATGTGGGCCCTCAGGTGAGAGTCTGATCCTGGCTGGGTTCCCCACCCGTCTGTGAGGTGGCCCCTCTGCTGTGAGGTCATTCATGCCTGTCTGGCACACGTCACCTTGGCGATGTGGGCCCTCTGGTGGCAGTTGGAGTGTGCTGGGATCCTCCTCCCCTCAGTGATGAGGGCCCTCTTGCCTTAGGCCATAACTGCTGGGCTCCCCACATTTTCTGATGTGTGCCAAGTGAGTGAGGACACTCTTGCCAGGTTCCCATCCCCATGGGGATATGGGCCTTCTGCTCTGAGGTCAAAACGGCTGGCTTGCTCACAGTACCATGATGTGGGCCCTCTGCTGTGAGTTCACTCCGGCAAGGATCCCTTATCATCGGTGCTCTGAGCCGCCTGCTGGGAGGTTCCAACTGCTGGATTCCTCAACTTTTTTATTCTATGTGCCCTCTGTTGTGAGGCTCCTCCTGCCTGCCTCACTGCCAGCCCCTTGGTGATGACTGTCCTATGGCTTGAGGCCACATGTGCTGCGTTCCTCACCTTTCGATGATGTGGCCCCACTCGTGTGAGGACACTCCTGCCTGGTTCCCATCCCCTTGGTGAGGTGGGCCCTCTGGCGAGAGTCTAATCCTGGCTGGGTTCCTCAACGTTCTGTGAGGTAGGCCCTCTGCTGTGAGGTCACTCCTGCCTGGCTGGCACACGTCACCTTGGAGACGTGAGCCCTCTGGTGGCAGTTGGAGCGTGCAGGGTGCCTCCTCCTCTCGGTGATGACGGCCCTCTGGCATCAGGCCCTAAATGGTGGGCTCCCCACATTTTCTGATGTGCGCCCAGTGGTGCGAGGACACTCCAGCCAGGTTCCCATTCCCATGGGGATGTGGGCCTTCTGCGCTGAGGTCCCAACGCCTGGGTTGCTCACAGTTTTATGATGTGGGCCCTCTGCTGTGAGTTCACTGCGGCCTGGATCCCATAGCCTCGGTGTTCTGAGCCACCTGCTGGAAGGTCTAAATGCTGGAATCCTCACGTTTTTTATATTATGTGCCCTGTGTTGTGAGGCTACTCCTGCCTGCCTCACTCCAAGGCCCTTGGTGATGTGGGTCCTCTGGTTTGAGGACACATGTGCTGGGTTCCTCACCTTAAGATGATGAGGCCCCACTGGTGTGAGGATAATCCTGACTGGTTCCCATCCCCTTTGTGATGTGGGCCCTCTGGTGAGAGTCTGATCCTGGCTGGGTTCCTCACCCATCTGTGAGGTGGGCCCTCTACTATCAGGTAACTCTTGCCTGGCTTGCTCACCTCGCCTTGTTAACATGAGCCCTCTGGTGGCACTTGGACCCTGCTGGGAGCCTCCTCACCTCTGTGATGAGGGCCCTCTGACGTCAGGCCCTAACTGCTGGGCTCCCCAACTTTTCTTAGTGAGCCCAGTGATGCTCGGGCACTCCTCTTAGGTTCCCATCTCCATGGGGATGTGGGCCTTCTGCTCTGAGGTTCCAACGGCTGGGTTGATCACAATTTCATGATGTGGGCTCTCTGGTGTTAGTTCACTGTGGCCTGGATCCCATAGCCTCTGTGCTCTTGGCCGCCTGCTGGGAGGTTCCAACTGCTGGATTCCTCACTTTTTTAATTTTTTAGGCCCTCTGTTGTGAGGATCCTCCTGCCTGCCTCACTCCCAGCCCCTTCGTGATGTGTGTCGTCTGGTTTGAGGCCACATGTGCTGGGTTCCTCACCTTTCGATGATGTGGGACCAATGGTCTTAGGAGACTCCTGCCTGGTTCACATCCCCTTGGTGATGTGGGCCCTCTGTTGAGAGTCTGATCCTGGCTGGGTTCCTCACCCTTCTGTGAGGTGGGCCGTCTGCTGTGAGGTCACTCCTGCTTGGCTTGCTCACCTCGCCTTGTGGACATGAGCCTTCGGTGGCACTTGGAGCCTGCTGGGAGCCTCCTCCCCTTGGTGATGAGGGCCCTCTGGCGTCAGGCCCTAACTGCTGGGCTCCCCACATTTTGTGATGTGCACCCAGTGGTTCGAAGACACTCTATCCAGGTTCACATCCCCATTGGGATGTGGGTCTTCTGCTCTGAAGTCCCAACGGCTGGGTTGTTCACAGTTTCATGATGTGGGCTCTCTGCTGTTAGTTCACTCTGGCCTGGATGCCATAGCCTCTGTGCTCTGGGCCGCCTGCTGGGAGGTTCCAACTGCTCGATTCCTCAACTTTTGTATTCTATGGGTCCTGTGTTGCGATGCTCCTCCTGCCTGCCTCACTCGCAACCCCTTCGTGATGTGGGTCCTCTGGTTTGAGGCCACATGTGCTGGGTTCCGCAACTTTCAATGATGTGGCCCCACTGGTGTGAGGACACTCCTGCCTGGTTCCCATCCCCTTGGTGATGTGGGCCTTCTGGTGACAGTCTTATCCTGGCTGGGTTCCTCACTCTTCTGTGAGGTAGGCCCTCTGCTGTGAGGTCAATCCTGCCTGACTTGCACACATCACCTTGGCGACGTGGGCCCTCTGTTGGCACATGGAACCTGCTGGGAGCCTCCTGCCCTCGGTGATGACGGCCCTCTAGCATCAGGCCATAACTGCTGGGCTCCCCACGTTTTCTGATGTGAGCCCAGTGATGCCAGGACACTCCTGTCAGGTTCCCATCCCCATGGGGATGTGGGCTTTCTGCTCTGAGGTCCCAACGCCTGGGTTGCTCACAGTTTCATGATGTGGGCTCTCTGGTGTTAGTTCACTCCTGCCTGCATCCCATAGCTTCTGTGCTCTCGGCCGCCTGCTGGGAGGTTCCAAATGCTGGATTCCTCACCTTTTTTATTCTTTGGGCCCTCTGTATTTAGGCTACTCCTACCTGCCTCACTCCCATCCCCTTTGTGATGTATGTCCTCTGATATGAGGCCGCATGTGCTGGGTTCCTCACCTTTCGATGATGTGGCCCCACTGGTGGGAGGACAGTCCTGACTGGTTTCCATCCCCTTGGTGTTGTGGGCCCTCTGGCGAGAGTCTCATCCTGCCTCGGTTCCTCACCCTTCTGTGAGATAGGCCCTCTGCTGTGAGGTCACTACTGCCTGGCTGACGCATGCCTCCTTGTAGACGTGGGCCCTCTGTTGGCAGTTGGAACCTGCTGGGAGTCTCCTCCCCTCAGTTATGAGGGCCCCCTGGCGTCAGGCCCTAACTGCTGGGCTCCTAACATTTTCTGATATGTGCTAAGTGGTGCGAGGCCACTCCTGCCAGGTTCCCATCCCAATGGGGATGTGGGCCTTCTGTTCTGAGGTCCCAACGGCTGGGCTGCTCACAGGTTCATGATGTGGGCCGTCTGTTGTGAGTTCACTGCGGCCTGGATCTCATAGCCTCGGTGCTCTGGGCCACTTGCTGGGAGGTTCCAACTGCTGGATTCCTCAACTTTTATATTCTATGGACCCTGTGTTGTGAGGCTGGTCCTGCCAGCCTCGTTCCGAACCCCTTAGTGATGTGGTTCCTCTGGTTTGAGGCTACATGTGCTGGGATCCTCACCTTTCGATGATGTTGTCCCACTGGTTTGGGGACACTCCTGCCTTGTTCCCATCCCCTTGGTGATGTGGACCCTCTGGTGAGAGTCTGATCCTGGCTGTGTTCCTCACCCTTCTGTGAGGTGGGCCCTCTGCTGTGAGGTCACTCCTCACCTTTCTTATTTTTGGGCCCTCTTTTGTGAGGCTCCTCCTGCCTGCCTCACTCCCAGCCCCTTGATGATGGGTGTCCTATGGTTTGAAGCCACATGTTCTGGGTTCCTCAGCTTTAGATGATGTGGCCCTACTCATGTGAGGACACTCCTGCCTGGTTCGAATCCATTTGGTGATGTGGGCCCTCTGGTGCGAGTGTGATCCTGACTGGGTTCATCACACTTCTCTGAGGTGGGTCCTCTGCTGTGAGGTCATTCGTGCCTGGTTGGCACACATCACCTTGGCGACGTCAGCCCTCTGGTGGCAGTTGGAGCCTGCTGGGAGCCTCCTTCCCTTGGTGATGAGGGTCCTCTGGCGTCAGGCCCTAACTGCTGGTCTCCCAAAATTTTCTGATACGTTCTCAGTGGTGCGAGGACACTCCTACCAGATTTATATCCCCATGGGGATGTGGGCCTCCTGCTCTGAGGTCCCAATGGCTGGGTTGCTCAGTTTCATGACATGGGCCCTCTTCTGTGAGTTCACTGTGGCCTGGATCCCATAGCCTCGGTGCTCTGGGCCGCCTGCTGGGAGGTTCCAACTGCTGGATTCCTCACTTTTTTGTTCTATGGGCCCAGTGTTGTGAGGCTACTCCTGCCTGCCTCACTCCGAGGCCCTTGGTGATGTGGGTCCTCTGGTTTGAGGACACATGTGCTGAGTACCTCACCTTTCGATGATGTGGCCCCACTGGTGTGAAGACACTCCTGCCTGGTTCCCATCCCCTTGGTGATGTGGGCCCTCTGGTGAGAGTCTGATGTTGGCTGATTTTCTCACCCTTCTGTGAGCTGGGACCTCTGCTGTGAGGTAACTCCTGCCTGGCTTGCTCACGTTGCCTTGACAACGTGAGCCTTCAGGTGGCAGTTGGAGCCTGCTGGGAATCTCCTCCCCTCGGTTATGAGAGCTCTGGATAAAACACATATGCCCTCTTTTGCCAAGTGCATTATTTTCCAAGTTCTGTCTCTTTTCCTATGCTTTAAGAGCGACTCCCGTGTACCTTCTGAAATCGGTTTCCAGCAATTCTGCACCGTTTTCAAGTCCTCTTCGCAGCCTTACTTCAGTATAATTTTGGATGATACCTGTCATTTATAACTCTGCAGGTTTGTGAATTACAGTGCCCCTGAGCTCCTTTCTTCAACACGCTTTCTAGTGAGCTGGCCGCAACACCGCAGGATTGCTTCAGGCCCTAGTGTGGTTCTGGCATGGCTCGCTGAGCCTTTGGTTAATTCCTCTTCCTGGTGGGAAATGAGAGTTAAATTTGCCCGTCCAGACTCCTCCAGCTAGTCTCTCATTGGTTCTCCCTATTCCTGTTCATTTTCCGCAGAAATTGCAAACTGGGCCAAACAGGAGGTTAAAGGCACTGACTCTCCAAGTGGGGAGAGTGTTAGTAAAGCGTCTGGAATGTTGCACCCGAGTACCAGGGGACGAAAACTGAGACACATTTGAACACGTTTCCCGATCACACGGTGGATCATACTCTGGGTTCCACATGCATGTTTTAGGTGAAGGAAGAATCCCTTAAACCTGGAGAGTTGAGAACCATGGAATGGGTACCGTGCAATATGACTTCAAACGGTCTTCATTTGCTCACAGAACCTCACCAATACTTTCACTGCTGCCTTTATGCCACTGTACACACGCTTGATTCTCTTTCAGAGACATATAAATCCATAGGTTTTAAGATTCTTACTAGTCAGGTATATTCTTAGGCGTTTAATATGGGGTGTTGAGTCCACTTCGTTGAGCAAGGAGTAGCTCTTGTCTATTACATATTTGTCTTATGGAAAGGTATCTGTGTTAATTTCAATCTCTGGTTTTATGCAGCACCCCAACTCACCTTTCCCCTTAAGCAAGCATAAGTTGGTTTTCTACATTTGAGACCCTGTTCTGTTTTGTAATTCAGTTCCTGTGTAGCCAAGCTTACATTCCGTGTATTAGTGATATCTTATGATGTTTCTTTTTCTGTGTGACTTATTTCACTTAGAATCATCGTACCTGAATTCACTCATTATCCTGCTATGGGCCTGATGATATAGATTTCATTTCTGAGTGATATTGCATTGTACGTTAGTACCACAACTTCTTTATCCATTTTTTGCTTTCTGTGATATTGAACTTGTACCGTAAATGAGGTTCCTGTAAACAGAGCCGACCCCAATTTTGGGGTGGCTGTGTCTTTTTGATTTTAATTTCCCTAAGCTATAGGACCATAAGTGGAAGTACACTAGGCTCTGTAGCTTTGTTTTTTAGATGTTTCAGGAAACACCATACACTTCTGCAGAGTGGCTGTTGGAAATTTACATCCCGCCCATCAGCCTAACTAGGCTCCCAGTTCTCCATGGCCTGTTCTGTCTTTCTGGGTTTTACACTTTTTTCAGATGGCCCTTCTGACCGTGGGGCTGTGAGACTTCATTGTAGTGCAGATTTCCTTTGCAAGCTTGCTTGGTTGGCCAAAAAGGGCGTATGCGTTTTTTCCTGAATATATTCAGGAAAAAACGCATACGCCCTTTTTGGCCAACTGCATCATTGTGGACGTTCTGCCTCTTTTCCTATGCTTTACATGCAATTCCAGTCTACCTCCTGAAATCGGTTTCCTGCAATTCTGCCCCGCTTTCAAGTCCTCTTGGCAGCCTTACTTCAATATATTTTTGGACGATAGCTGTCATGTATAACTCTGCAGGTTTGTGAATTACAGGGCCCCTGAGCTCCTTTCTTCAACTCGCTTTCTTGTGAGCTGGCCGCAACACCGCAGGATTGCTTCAGGCCCTAGTGTGGTTCTGGCATGGCTCGCTGAGCCTTTGGTTAATTCCTCTTCCTGGTGGGAAATGAGAGTTAAATTTGCCCGTCCAGACTCCTCCAGCTAGTCTCTCATTGGTTCTCCCTATTCCTGTTCATTTTCCGCAGAAATTGCAAACTGGGCCAAACAGGAGGTTAAAGGCACTGACTCTCCAAGTGGGGAGAGTGTTAGTAAAGCGTCTGGAATGTTGCACCCGAGTACCAGGGGACGAAAACTGAGACACATTTGAACACGTTTCCCGATCACACGGTGGATCATACTCTGGGTTCCACATGCATGTTTTAGCTGAAGGAAGAATCCCTTAAACCTGGAGAGTTGAGAACCATGGAATGGGTACCATGCAATATGACTTCAAAGGGTCTGCATTTGCTCACCGAACCTCACCAATCCTTTCTCTGCTGCGTTTATGCCGCTGTACACACACTTGATTCTCTTTCGGAGACATATAAATCCATAGGTTTTAAGATTCTTACTAGTCAGGTATATTCTTAGGCGTTTAATATGGGGTGTTGAGTCCACTTCGTGGAGCAAGCAGTAGCTCTTGTCTATTACATATTTGGCTTATGGAAAGGTATCTGTGGTAATTTCAAACTCTGGTTTTATGCAGCACCCCAACTCACCTTTCCCCTTAAGCAAGCATAAGTTGGTTTTCTACATTTGAGACCCTATTCTGTTTTGTAATTCAGTTCCTGTGTAGCCAAGTTTACATTCCGTGTATTAGTGATATCTTATGATGTTTCTTTTTCTGTGTGACTTATTTCACTTAGAATCATCGTACCTGAATCCACTCATTATGCTGCTACTGGCCTGATGACATAGATTTCATTGCTGAGTGATATTGCATTGTACGTAAGTACCACAACTTCTTTATCCATTTTTCCCTTTCTGTGATATTGAACTTGTACCGTAAACGAGGTTCATGTAAACAGAGCCCTATCAAACTTTGGGGTGGCTGTGACTTTTTGATTTTAATTTCCCTAAGCTATAGGACCATAAGTGGAAGTGCCCTAGACTCTGGTGCTTTGTTTTTTAGATGTTTCAGGAAACACCATACACTACTCCAGAGTGGCTGTTGGCAATTTACATCACGCCCATCAGCATAACAAGGCTCCCAGTTCTCCATGGCCTGTCCTGCCTTTCTGGATTTTACACTTTTTTCAGATAGCCCTTTTGACCGGGGGGCAGTGAGACTTCATTGTAGTGCAGATTTCCTTTGCAATCTTGCTTGGTTGGCCAAAAAGGGCGTATGCGTTTTTTCCTGAATATATTCCGGAAAAAACGCATACGCCCTTTTTGGCCAAGTGCATCATTGTGGACGTTCTGCCTCTTTTCCTATGCTTTACATGCAATTCCAGTCTACCTCCTGAAATCGGTTTCCTGCAATTCTGCCCCGTTTTCAAGTCCTCTTGGCAGCCTTACTTCAATATATTTTTGGACGATAGCTGTCATTTATAACTCTGCAGGTGTGTGAATTAAAGGGCCCCTGAGCTACTTTCTTCAACTCGCTTTCTTGTGAGCTGGCCGCAACACTGCAGGATTGCTTCAGGCCCTAGTGTGATACTGGCATGGCATGCTGAGCCTTTGGTTAATTCCTCTTCCTGGTGGGAAATGAGAGTTAAATTTGCCCGTCCAGACACCTCCAGCTAGCCTCTCATTGGTTCTCCCTATTCCTGTTCATTTTCCGCAGAAATTGCAAACTGGGCCCAACAGCAGATTAAAGGCACTGACTCTCCAAGTGGGGAGAGTGTTAGTAAAGCGTCTGGAATGTTGCACCCGAGTACCAGGGGACGAAAACTGAGACACATTTGAACACGTTTCCCGATCACACGTTGGATCATACTCTTTGTTCCACATGCATGTTTTAGCTGAAGGAAGAATCCCTTAAAACTGGAGAGTTGAGAACCATGGAATGGGTACCATGCAATATGACTTCAAAGGGTCTGCATTTGCTCACCGAACCTCACCAATCCTATCACTGCTGCGTTTATGCCGCTGTACACACGCTTGATTCTCTTTCGGAGACATATAAATCCATAGGTTTTAAGATTCTTACTAGTCAGGTATATTTTTAGGCGTTTAATATGGGGTGTTGAGTCCACTTCGTTGAGCAAGCAGTAGCTCTTGTCTATTACATAATTGGCTTATGGAAAGGTATCTGTGCTAATTTCAATCTCTGGTTTTATGCAGCACCCCAACTCACCTTTCCCCTTAAGCAAGCATAAGTTGGTTTTCTACATTTGAGACCCTATTCTGTTTTGTAATTCAGTTCCTGTGTAGGCAAGTTTACATTCCGTGTATTAGTGATATCTTATGATGTTTCTTTTTCTGTGTGACTTATTTCACTTAGAATCATCGTACCTGAATCCACTCATTATGCTGCTACTGGCCTGATGACATAGATTTCATTGCTGAGTGATATTGCATTGTACATTAGTACCACAACTTCTTTATCCATTTTTCGCTTTCTGTGATATTTAACTTTTACCGTAAACGAGGTTTTGTAAACAGAGCCGTCCCAAATTTTGGGGTGGCTGTGTCTTTTTGATTTTAATTTCCCTAAGCTATAGTACCATAAGTGGAAGTGCCCTAGGCTCTGTTGCTTTGTTTTTTAGATGTTTCAGGAAACACCATACACTTCTCCAGAGTGGCTGTTGGCAATTTACATCACGCCCATCAGCATAACAAGGCTCCCAGTTCTCCATGGACTGTCCTGCCTTTCTGGATTTTACACTTTTTTCAGATGGCCCTTTTGACCGGGTGCAGTGAGACTTCATTGTAGTGTAGATTTCCTTTGCAAGCTTGCTTGGTTGGCCAAAAGGGGCGTATGCGTTTTTTCCTGAATATATTCAGGAAAAAACGCATACGCCCTTTTTGGCCAAGTGCATCATTGTGGACGTTCTGCCTCTTTTCCTATGCTTTACATGCAATTCCACTCTACCTCCTGAAATCGGTTTCCTGCAATTCTGCCCCGCTTTCAAGTCCTCTTGGCACCCTTACTTCAATATATTTTTGGACGATAGCTGTCATGTATAACTCTGCAGGTTTGTGAATTACAGGGCCCCTGAGCTCCTTTCTTCAACTCGCTTTCTTGTGAGCTGGCCGCAACACCGCAGGATTGCTTCAGGCCCTAGTGTGGTTCCGGCATGGCTCGCTGAGCCTTTGCTTAATTCCTCTTCTTGGTGGGAAATGAGAGTTAAATTTGCCCGTCCAGACACCTCCAGCTAGTCTCTCATTGGTTCTCCCTATTCCTGTTCATTTTCCGCAGAAATTGCAAACTGGGCCAAACAGGAGGTTAAAGGCACTGACTCTCCAAGTGGGGAGAGTGTTAGTAAAGCGTCTGGAATGTTGCACCCGAGTACCAGGGGACGAAAACTGAGACACATTTGAACACGTTTCCCGATCACACGGAGGATCATACTCTGGGTTCCACATGCATGTTTTAGCTGAAGGAAGAATCCCTTAAACCTGGAGAGTTGAGAACCATGGAATGGGTACCATGCAATATGACTTCAAAGGGTCTGCATTTGCTCACCGAATATCACCAACCCTTTCTCTGCTGCGTTTATGCCACTGTACACACACTTCCTTCTCTTTCGGAGACATATAAATCCATAGGTTTTAAGATTCTTACTAGTCAGGTATATTCTTAGGCGTTTAATATGGGGTGTTGAGTCCACTTCGTTGAGCAAGCAGTAGCTCTTGTCTATTACATATTTGGCTTATGGAAAGGTATCTGTGCTAATTTCAATCTCTGGTTTTATGCAGCACCCCAACTCACCTTTCCCCTTAAGCAAGCATAAGTTGGTTTTCTACATTTGAGACCCTGTTCTGTTTTGTAATTCAGTTCCTGTGTAGCCAAGTTTACATTCCGTGTATTAGTGATATCTTATGATGTTTCTTTTTCTGTGTGACTTATTTCACTTAGAATCATCGTACCTGAATCCACTCATTATACTGCTATGAGCCTGATGATATAGATTTCATTGCTGAGTGATATGGCATTGTACATTAGTACCAAAACTTCTTTATCCATTTTTCGCTTTCTGTGATATTGAACTTGTACCGTAAATGAGGTTCCTGTAAACAGAGCCGTCCCCAATTTTGGGGTGGCTGTGTCTTTTTGATTTTAATTTCCCTAAGCTATAGGACCATAAGTGGAAGTACCCAAGGCTCTGTTGCTTTGTTTTTTAGATGTTTCAGGAAACACCATACACTTCTGCAGAGTGGCTGTTGGCAATTTACATCCCGCCCATCAGCCTAACTAGGCTCCCAGTTCTCCATGGCCTGTCCTGCCTTTCTGGATTTTACACTTTTTTCAGATGACCCTTTTGACCTGGGGGCAGTGAGACTTCATTGTAGTGCAGATTTCTTTTGCAAGCTTGCTTGGGTGGCCAAAAAGGACGTATTCGTTTTTTCCTGAATATATTCAGGAAAAAACGCATATGCCATTTTTGGCCAAGTGCATCATTGTGGACGTTCTGCCTCTTTTCCTATGCTTTATATGCAATTCCAGTCTACCTCCTGAAATCGGTTTCCTGCAATTCTGCCCCGCTTTCAAGTCCTCTTGGCACCCTTACTTCAATATATTTTTGGACGATAGCTGTCATTTATATCTCTGCAGGTTTGTGAATTACAGTGCACCTGAGCTCCTTTCTTCAACTCGCTTTCTTGTGAGCTGGCCGCAACACTGCAGGATTGCTTCAGGCCCTAGTGTGATACTGGCATGGCATGCTGAGCCTTTGGTTAATTCCTCTTCCTGGTGGGAAATGAGAGTTAAATTTGCCCGTCCAGACACCTCCAGCTAGCCTCTCATTGGTTCTCCCTATTCCTGTTCATTTTCCGCAGAAATTGCAAACTGGGCCCAACAGCAGATTAAAGGCACTGACTCTGCAAGTGGGGAGAGTGTTAGTAAAGCGTCTGGAATGTTGCACCCGAGTACCAGGGGACGAAAACTGAGACACATTTGAACACGTTTCCCGATCACACGGTGGATCATACTCTGGGTTCCACATGCATGTTTTAGCTGAAGGAAGAATCCCTTAAACCTGGAGAGTTGAGAACCAATGAATGGGTACCATGCAATATGACTTCAAAGGGTCTGCATTTGCTCACCGAACCTCACCAATCCTATCACTGCTGCGTTTATGCCGCTGTACACACGCTTGATTCTCTTTCGGAGACATATAAATCCATAGGTTTTAAGATTCTTACTAGTCAGGTATATTCTTAGGCGTTTAATATGGGGTGTTGAGTCCACTTCGTTGAGCAGGGAGTAGCTCTTGTCTATTACATATTTGTCTTATGGAAAGGTATCTGTGCTAATTTCAATCTCTGGTTTTATGCAGCACCCCAACTCACCTTTCCCCTTAAGCAAGCATAAGTTGGTTTTCTACATTTGAGACCCTATTCTGTTTTGTAATTCAGTTCCTGTGTAGCCAAGTTTACATTCTGTGTATTAGTGATATCTTATGATGTTTCTTTTTCTGTGTGACTTATTTCACTTAGAATCATCGTACCTCAATCCACTCATTATGCTGCTACTGGCCTGATGACATAGATTTCTTTGCTGAGTGATATTGCATTGTACGTAAGTACAACAACTTCTTTATCCATTTTTCGCTTTCTGCGATATTGAATTTGGACTGTAAACGAGGTTCTTGTAAACAGAGCCGTCCCAAACTTTGGGGTGGCTGTGTCTTTTTGATTTTAATTTCCCTAAGCTATAGCACCATAAGTGCAAGTGCCCTAGGCTCTGTTGCTTTGTTTTTTAGATGTTTCAGGAAACACCATACACTTCTCCAGAGTGGCTGTTGGCAATTAACATCACGCCCATCAGCATAACAAGGCTCCCAGTTCTCCATGGACTGTCCTGCCTTTCTGGATTTTACACTTTTTTCAGATGGCCCTTTTGACCGGGGGGCAGTGAGACTTCATTGTAGTGTAGATTTCCTTTGCAAGCTTGCTTGGTTGGCCAAAAAGGGCGTATGCGTTTTTTCCTGAATATATTCAGGAAAAAACGCATACGCCCTTTTTGGCCAAGTGCATCATTGTGGACGTTCTGCCTCTTTTCCTATGCTTTACATGCAATTCCACTCTACCTCCTGAAATCGGTTTCCTGCAATTCTGCCCCGCTTTCAAGTCCTCTTGGCAGCCTTACTTCAATATATTTTTGGACGATAGCTGTCATTTATAACTCTGCAGGTTTGTGAATTACAGGGCCCCTGAGCTCCTTTCTTCAACTCGCTTTCTTGTGAGCTGGCCGCAACACCGCAGGATTGCTTCAGGCCCTAGTGTGGTTCTGGCATGGCTCGCTGAGCCTTTGCTTAATTCCTCTTCTTGGTGGGAAATGAGAGTTAAATTTGCCCGTCCAGACACCTCCAGCTAGTCTCTCATTGGTTCTCCCTATTCCTGTTCATTTTCCGCAGAAATTGCAAACTGGGCCAAACAGGAGGTTAAAGGCACTGACTCACCAAGTGGGGAGAGTGTTAGTAAAGCGTCTGGAATGTTGCACCCGAGTACCAGGGGACGAAAACTGAGACACATTTGAACACGTTTCCCGATCACACGGTGGATCATCCTCTGGGTTCCACATGCATGTTTTAGCTGAAGGAAGAATCCCTTAAACCTGGAGAGTTGAGAACCATGGAATGGGTACCATGCAATATGACTTCAAAGGGTCTGCATTTGCTCACCGAACATCACCAACCCTTTCTCTGCTGCGTTTATGCCACTGTACACACACTTCCTTCTCTTTCGGAGACATATAAATCCATAGGTTTTAAGATTCTTACTAGTCAGGTATATTCTTAGGCGTTTAATATGGGGTGTTGAGTCCACTTCGTTGAGCAAGCAGTAGCTCTTGTCTATTACATATTTGGCTTATGGAAAGATATCTGTGCTAATTTCAATCTCTGGTTTTATGCAGCACCCCAACTCACCTTTCCCCTTAAGCAAGCATAAGTTGGTTTTCTACATTTGAGACCCTATTCTGTTTTGTAATTCAGTTCCTGTGTAGGCAAGTTTACATTCCGTGTATTAGTGATATCTTATGATGTTTCTTTTTCTGTGTGACTTATTTCACTTAGAATCATCGTACCTGAATCCACTCATTATGCTGCTACTGGCCTGATGACATAGATTTCATTGCTGAGTGATATTGCATTGTACGTAAGTACCACAACTTCTTTATCCATTTTTCGCTTTCTGCGATATTGAACTTGTACCATAAACGAGGTTCTTGTAAACAGAGCCGTCCCAAACTTTGGGGTGGCTGTGTCTTTTTGATTTTAATTTCCCTAATCTATAGGACCATAAGTGGAAGTGCCCTAGGCTCTGTTGCTTTGTTTTTTAGATGTTTCAGGAAACACCATACACTTCTCCAGAGTGGCTGTTGGCAATTTACATCCCGCCCATCAGCATAAGAAGGCTCCCATTTCTCCATGGCCTGTCCTGCCTTTCTGGATTTTACACTTTTTTCAGATGTCCCTTTTGACCGGGGGGCAGTGAGACTTCATTGTAGTGCAGATTTCATTTGCAAGATTGCTTGGTTGGCCAAAAAGGGCGTATGCGTTTTTTCCTGAATATATTCAGGAAAAAACGCATACGCCCTTTTTGGCCAAGTGCATCATTGTGGACGTTCTGCCTCTTTTCCTATGCTTTACATGCAATTCCAGTCTACCTCCTGAAATCGGTTTCCTGCAATTCTGCCCCGCTTTCAAGTCCTCTTGGCACCCTTACTTCAATATATTTTTGGACGATAGCTGTCATTTATAACTCTGCAGGTGTGTGAATTACAGGGCCCCTGAGCTCCTTTCTTCAAGTCGCTTTCTTGTGAGCTGGCCGCAACACCGCAGGATTGCTTCAGGCCCTAGTGTGGTTCCGGCATGGCTCACTGAGCCTTTGGTTAATTCCTCTTCTTGGTGGGAAATGAGAGTTAAATTTGCCCGTCCAGACACCTCCAGCTAGTCTCTCATTGGTTCTCCCTATTCCTGTTCATTTTCCGCAGAAATTGCAAACTGGGCCAAACAGGAGGTTAAAGGCACTGACTCTCCAAGTGGGGAGAATGTTAGTAAAGCGTCTGGAATGTTGCACCCGAGTACCAGGGGACGAAAACTGAGACACATTTGAACACATTTCCCGATCACACGGTGGATCATACTCTGGGTTCCACATGCATGTTTTAGCTGAAGGAAGAATCCCTTAAAGCTGGAGAGTTGAGAACCATGGAATGGGTACCATGCAATATGACTTCAAAGGGTCTGCATTTGCTCACCGAACCTCACCAATCCTATCACTGCTGCGTTTATGCCGCTGTACACATGCTTGATTCTCTTTCGGAGACATATAAATCCATAGGTTTTAAGATTCTTACTAGTCAGGTATATTCTTAGGCGTTTAATATGGGGTGTTGAGTCCACTTCGTTGAGCAAGCAGTAGCTCTTGTCTATTACATATTTGGCTTATGGAAAGGTATCTGTGCTAATTTCAATCTCTGGTTTTATGCAGCACCCCAACTCACCTTTCCCCTTAAGCAAGCATAAGTTGGTTTTCTACATTTGAGACCCTATTCTGTTTTGTAATTCAGTTCCTGTGTAGCCAAGTTTACATTCCGTGTATTAGTGATATCTTATGATGTTTCTTTTTCTGTGTGACTTATTTCACTTAGAATCATCGTACCTGAATCCACTCATTATGCTGCTACTGGCCTGATGACATAGATTTCATTGCTGAGTGATATTGCATTGTACGTAAGTACAACAACTTCTTTATCCATTTTTCGCTTTCTGCGATATTGAACTTGTACCGTAAACGAGGTTCTTGTAAACAGAGCCATCCCAAACTTTGGGGTGGCTGTGTCTTTTTTATTTTAATTTCCCTAAGCTATAGCACCATAAGTGGAAGTGCCCTAGGCTCTGTTGCTTTGTTTTTTAGATGTTTCAGGAAACACCATACACTTATCCAGAGTGGCTGTTGGCAATTTACATCACGTCCATTGGCATAACAAAACTCCCAGTTCTCCATGGCCTGTCCTGCCTTTCTGGATTTTACTCTTTTTTCAGATGGCCCTTTTGACCGGGGAGCAGTGAGACTTCATTGTAGTGCAGATTTCCTTTGCAAGCTTGCTTGTTTGGCCAAAAAGGGCGTATGCATTTTTTCCTGAATATATTCAGGAAAAAACGTATACGCCCTTTTTGGCCAAGTGCATCATTGTGGCCGTTCTCCCTCTTTTCCTATGCTTTACATGCAATTCCAGTCTACCTCCTGAAATTGGTTTCCTGCAATTCTGCCCCGCTTCCAAGTCCTCTTGGCAGCCTTACTTCAATATATTTTTGGACGATAGCTGTCATTTAGAACTCTGCAGGTGTGTGAATTACAGGGCCCCTGAGCTCCTTTCTTCAACTCGCTTTCTTGTGAGCTGGCCGCAACACCGCAGGATTGCTTCAGGCCCTAGTGTGGTTCCGGCATGGCTCGCTGAGCCTTTGGTTAATCCCTCTTCCTGGTGGGAAATGAGAGTTAAATTTGCCCGTCCAGACACCTCCAGCTAGTCTCTCATTGGTTCTCCCTATTCCTGTTCCTTTTCTGCAGAAATTGCAAACTGGGCCAAACAGGAGGTTAAAGGCACTGACTCTCCAAGTGGGGCGAGTGTTAGTAAAGCGTCTGGAATGTTGCACCCGAGTACCAGGGGACGAAAACTGAGACACATTTGAACACGTTTCCCGATCACACGGTGGATTATACTCTGGGTTCCACATGCATGTTTTAGCTGAAGGATGAATCCCTTAAACCTGGAGAGTTGAGAACCATGGAATGGGTACCATGCAATATGACTTCAAACGGTCTTCATTTGCTCACCGAACCTCACCAATCCTTTCACTGCTGCCTTTATGTCGCTGTACACACGCTTGATTCTCTTTCGGAGACATATAAATCCATAGGTTTTAAGATTCTTACTAGTCAGGTATATTCTTAGGCGTTTAATATGGGGTGTTGAGTCCGCTTCGTTGAGCAAGGAGTAGCTCTTGTCTATTACATATTTGTCTTATGGAAAGGAATCTGTGTTAATTTCAATCTCTGGTTTTCTGCAGCACCCCAACTCACCTTTCCCCTTAAGCAAGCATAAGTTGGTTTTCTACATTTGAGACCCTGTTCTGTTTTGTAATTCAGTTCCTGTGTAGCCAAGCTTACATTCCGTGTATTAGTGATATCTTATGATGTTTCTTTTTCTGTGTGACTTATTTCACTTAGAATCATCGTACCTGAATCCACTCATTATACTGCTATGAGCCTGATGATATAGATTTCATTGCTGAGTGATATTGCATTGTACGTTAGTACCACAACTTCTTTATCCATTTTTCGCTTTCTGTGATATTGAACTTGTACCGTAAATGAGGTTCCTGTAAACAGAGCCGTCCCCAATTTTGGGGTGGCTGTGTCTTTTTGATTTTAATTTCCCTAAGCTATAGGACCATAAGTGGAAGTACCCAAGGCTCTGTTGCTTTGTTTTTTAGATGTTTCAGGAAACACCATACACTTCTGCAGAGTGGCTGTTGGCAATTTACATCCCGCCCATCAGCCTAACTAGGCTCCCAGTTCTCCATGGCCTGTCCTGCCTTTCTGGATTTTACACTTTTTTCAGATGGCCCTTTTGACCGGGGGGCAGTGAGACTTCATTGTAGTGCAGATTTCCTTTGCAAGCTTGCTTGGGTGGCCAAAAAGGGCGTATGCGTTTTTTTCCTGAATATATTCAGGAAAAAACGCATACGCCCTTTTTGGCCAAGTGCATCATTGTGGACGTTCTGCCTCTTTTCCTATGCTTTACATGCAATTCCAGTCTACCTCCTGAAATCGGTTTCCTGCAATTCTGCCCCGCTTTCAAGTCCTCTTGGCAGCCTTACTTCAATATATTTTTGGACGATAGCTGTCATTTAGAACTCTGCAGGTGTGTGAATTACAGGGCCCCTGAGCTCCTTTCTTCAACTCGCTTTCTTGTGAGCTGGCCGCAACACCGCAGGATTGCTTCAGGCCCTAGTGTGGTTCTGGCATGGCTCGCTGAGCCTTTGGTTAATTCCTCTTCTTGGTGGGAAATGAGAGTTAAATTTACCCGTGCAGACACCTCCAGCTAGTCTCTCATTGGTTCTCCCTATTCGTGTTCATTTTCCGCAGAAATTGCAAACTGGGCCAAACAGGAGGTTAAAGGCACTGACTCTGCAAGTGGGGAGAGTGTTAGTAAAGCATCTGGAATGTTGCACCCGAGTACCAGGGGACGAAAACTGAGACACATTTGAACACGTTTCCCGATCACACGGTGGATCATACTCTGGGTTCCACATGCATGTTTTAGCTGAAGGAAGAATCCCTTAAACCTGGAGAGTTGAGAACCAATGAATGGGTACCATGCAATATGACTTCAAAGGGTCTTCATTTGCTCACCGAACCTCACCAATCCTTTCACTGCTGCGTTTATGCCGCTGTACACACGCTGGATTCTCTTTCGGAGACATATAAATCCATAGGTTTTAAGATTCTTACTAGTCAGGTATATTCTTAGGCGTTTAATATGGGGTGTTGAGTCCACTTCGTTGAGCAGGGAGTAGCTCTTGTCTATTACATATTTGTCTTATGGAAAGGTATCTGTGCTAATTTCAATCTCTGGTTTTATGCAGCACCCCAACTCACCTTTCCCCTTAAGCAAGCATAAGTTGGTTTTCTACATTTGAGACCCTGTTCTGTTTTGTAATTCAGTTCCTGTGTAGCCAAGTTTACATTCTGTGTATTAGTGATATCTTATGATGTTTCTTTTTCTGTGTGACTTATTTCACTTAGAATCATCGTACCTGAATCCACTCATTATGCTGCTACTGGCCTGATGACATAGATTTCATTGCTGAGTGATATTGCATTGTACGTAAGTACAACAACTTCTTTATCCATTTTTCGCTTTCTGCGATATTGAACTTGTACCGTAAACGAGGTTCTTGTAAACAGAGCCATCCCAAACTTTGGGGTGGCTGTGTCTTTTTTATTTTAATTTCCCTAAGCTATAGCACCATAAGTGGAAGTGCCCTAGGCTCTGTTGCTTTGTTTTTTAGATGTTTCAGGAAACACCATACACTTCTCCAGAGTGGCTGTTGGCAATTTACATCACGCCCATTGGCATAACAAAACTCCCAGTTCTCCATGGCCTGTCCTGCCTTTCTGGATTTTACTCTTTTTTCAGATGGCCCTTTTGACTGGGGAGCAGTGAGACTTCATTGTAGTGCAGATTTCCTTTGCAAGCTTGCTTGGTTGGCAAAAAAGTGCATATGCGTTTTTTCCTGAATATATTCAGGAAAAAACGCATACGCCCTTTTTGGCCAAGTGCATCATTGTGGACGTTCTGCCTCTTTTCCTATGCTTTACATGCAATTCCAGTCTACCTCCTGAAATCGGTTTCCTGCAATTCTGCCCCACTTTCAAGTCCTCTTGGCAGCCTTACTTCAATATATTTTTGGACGATAGCTGTCTTTTAGAACTCTGCAGGTTTGTGAATTACAGGCCCCCTGAGCTCCTTTCTTCAACTCGCTTTCTTGTGAGCTGGTCGCAACACTGCAGGATTGCTTCAGACCCTAGTGTGGTACCGGCATGGCATGCTGACCCTTTGGTTAATTCCTCTTCCTGGTGAGAAATGAGAGTTAAATTTGCCCGTCCAGACACCTCCAGCTAGCCTCTCATTGGTTCTCCCTATTCTTGTTCATTTTCTGCAGAAATTGCAAACTGGGCCAAACAGGAGGTTAAAGGCACTGACTCTCCAAGTGGGGAGAGTGTTAGTAAAGCGTCTGGAATGTTGCACCCGAGTACCAGGGGACGAAAACTGAGACACATTTGAACACGTTTCCCGATCACACGTTGGATCATACTCTTGGTTCCACATGCATGTTTTAGCTGAAGGAAGAATCCCTTAAACCTGGAGAGTTGAGAACCATGGAATGGGTACCATGCAATATGACTTCAAAGGGTCTGCATTTGCTCACCGAACCTCACCAATCCTATCATTGCTGCGTTTATGCCGCTGTACACACGCTTGATTCTCTTTCGGAGACATATAAATCCATAGGTTTTAAGATTCTTACTAGTCAGGTATATTTTTAGGCGTTTAATATGGGGTGTTGAGTCCACTTCGTTGAGCAAGCAGTAGCTCTTGTCTATTACATAATTGGCTTATGGAAAGGTATCTGTGCTAATTTCAATCTCTGGTTTTATGCAGCACCCCAACTCACCTTTCCCCTTAAGCAAGCATAAGTTGGTTTTCTACATTTGAGACCCTATTCTGTTTTGTAATTCAGTTCCTGTGTAGGCAAGTTTACATTCCGTGTATTAGTGATATCTTATGATGTTTCTTTTTCTGTGTGACTTATTTCACTTAGAATCATCGTACCTGAATCCACTCATTATGCTGCTACTGGCCTGATGACATAGATTTCATTGCTGAGTGATATTGCATTGTACATTAGTACCACAACTTCTTTATCCATTTTTCGCTTTCTGCGATATTGAATTTGGACTGTAAACGAGGTTCTTGTAAACAGAGCCGTCCCAAACTTTGGGGTGGCTGTGTCTTTTTGATTTTAATTTCCCTAAGCTATAGCACCATAAGTGCAAGTGCCCTAGGCTCTGTTGCTTTGTTTTTTAGATGTTTCAGGAAACACCATACACTTCTCCAGAGTGGCTGTTGGCAATTAACATCACGCCCATCAGCATAACAAGGCTCCCAGTTCTC
Source organism: Pseudorca crassidens (assembly GCF_039906515.1). Lineage (NCBI taxonomy): Eukaryota > Metazoa > Chordata > Mammalia > Artiodactyla > Delphinidae > Pseudorca > Pseudorca crassidens. The sequence continues at coordinate 72,993 of NW_027136101.1, forward strand.
CATGGACTGTCCTGCCTTTCTGGATTTTACACTTTTTTCAGATGGCCCTTTTGACCGGGGGGCAGTGAGACTTCATTGTAGTGTAGATTTCCTTTGCAAGCTTGCTTGGTTGGCCAAAAAGGGCGTATGCGTTTTTTCCTGAATATATTCAGGAAAAAACGCATACGCCCTTTTTGGCCAAGTGCATCATTGTGGACGTTCTGCCTCTTTTCCTATGCTTTACATGCAATTCCACTCTACCTCCTGAAATCGGTTTCCTGCAATTCTGCCCCGCTTTCAAGTCCTCTTGGCAGCCTTACTTCAATATATTTTTGGACGATAGCTGTCATTTATAACTCTGCAGGTTTGTGAATTACAGGGCCCCTGAGCTCCTTTCTTCAACTCGCTTTCTTGTGAGCTGGCCGCAACACCGCAGGATTGCTTCAGGCCCTAGTGTGGTTCTGGCATGGCTCGCTGAGCCTTTGCTTAATTCCTCTTCTTGGTGGGAAATGAGAGTTAAATTTGCCCGTCCAGACACCTCCAGCTAGTCTCTCATTGGTTCTCCCTATTCCTGTTCATTTTCCGCAGAAATTGCAAACTGGGCCAAACAGGAGGTTAAAGGCACTGACTCACCAAGTGGGGAGAGTGTTAGTAAAGCGTCTGGAATGTTGCACCCGAGTACCAGGGGACGAAAACTGAGACACATTTGAACACGTTTCCCGATCACACGGTGGATCATCCTCTGGGTTCCACATGCATGTTTTAGCTGAAGGAAGAATCCCTTAAACCTGGAGAGTTGAGAACCATGGAATGGGTACCATGCAATATGACTTCAAAGGGTCTGCATTTGCTCACCGAACATCACCAACCCTTTCTCTGCTGCGTTTATGCCACTGTACACACACTTCCTTCTCTTTCGGAGACATATAAATCCATAGGTTTTAAGATTCTTACTAGTCAGGTATATTCTTAGGCGTTTAATATGGGGTGTTGAGTCCACTTCGTTGAGCAAGCAGTAGCTCTTGTCTATTACATATTTGGCTTATGGAAAGATATCTGTGCTAATTTCAATCTCTGGTTTTATGCAGCACCCCAACTCACCTTTCCCCTTAAGCAAGCATAAGTTGGTTTTCTACATTTGAGACCCTATTCTGTTTTGTAATTCAGTTCCTGTGTAGGCAAGTTTACATTCCGTGTATTAGTGATATCTTATGATGTTTCTTTTTCTGTGTGACTTATTTCACTTAGAATCATCGTACCTGAATCCACTCATTATGCTGCTACTGGCCTGATGACATAGATTTCATTGCTGAGTGATATTGCATTGTACGTAAGTACCACAACTTCTTTATCCATTTTTCGCTTTCTGCGATATTGAACTTGTACCATAAACGAGGTTCTTGTAAACAGAGCCGTCCCAAACTTTGGGGTGGCTGTGTCTTTTTGATTTTAATTTCCCTAATCTATAGGACCATAAGTGGAAGTGCCCTAGGCTCTGTTGCTTTGTTTTTTAGATGTTTCAGGAAACACCATACACTTCTCCAGAGTGGCTGTTGGCAATTTACATCCCGCCCATCAGCATAAGAAGGCTCCCATTTCTCCATGGCCTGTCCTGCCTTTCTGGATTTTACACTTTTTTCAGATGTCCCTTTTGACCGGGGGGCAGTGAGACTTCATTGTAGTGCAGATTTCATTTGCAAGATTGCTTGGTTGGCCAAAAAGGGCGTATGCGTTTTTTCCTGAATATATTCAGGAAAAAACGCATACGCCCTTTTTGGCCAAGTGCATCATTGTGGACGTTCTGCCTCTTTTCCTATGCTTTACATGCAATTCCAGTCTACCTCCTGAAATCGGTTTCCTGCAATTCTGCCCCGCTTTCAAGTCCTCTTGGCACCCTTACTTCAATATATTTTTGGACGATAGCTGTCATTTATAACTCTGCAGGTGTGTGAATTACAGGGCCCCTGAGCTCCTTTCTTCAAGTCGCTTTCTTGTGAGCTGGCCGCAACACCGCAGGATTGCTTCAGGCCCTAGTGTGGTTCCGGCATGGCTCACTGAGCCTTTGGTTAATTCCTCTTCTTGGTGGGAAATGAGAGTTAAATTTGCCCGTCCAGACACCTCCAGCTAGTCTCTCATTGGTTCTCCCTATTCCTGTTCATTTTCCGCAGAAATTGCAAACTGGGCCAAACAGGAGGTTAAAGGCACTGACTCTCCAAGTGGGGAGAGTGTTAGTAAAGCGTCTGGAATGTTGCACCCGAGTACCAGGGGACGAAAACTGAGACACATTTGAACACATTTCCCGATCACACGGTGGATCATACTCTGGGTTCCACATGCATGTTTTAGCTGAAGGAAGAATCCCTTAAAGCTGGAGAGTTGAGAACCATGGAATGGGTACCATGCAATATGACTTCAAAGGGTCTGCATTTGCTCACCGAACCTCACCAATCCTATCACTGCTGCGTTTATGCCGCTGTACACATGCTTGATTCTCTTTCGGAGACATATAAATCCATAGGTTTTAAGATTCTTACTAGTCAGGTATATTCTTAGGCGTTTAATATGGGGTGTTGAGTCCACTTCGTTGAGCAAGCAGTAGCTCTTGTCTATTACATATTTGGCTTATGGAAAGGTATCTGTGCTAATTTCAATCTCTGGTTTTATGCAGCACCCCAACTCACCTTTCCCCTTAAGCAAGCATAAGTTGGTTTTCTACATTTGAGACCCTATTCTGTTTTGTAATTCAGTTCCTGTGTAGCCAAGTTTACATTCCGTGTATTAGTGATATCTTATGATGTTTCTTTTTCTGTGTGACTTATTTCACTTAGAATCATCGTACCTGAATCCACTCATTATGCTGCTACTGGCCTGATGACATAGATTTCATTGCTGAGTGATATTGCATTGTACGTAAGTACAACAACTTCTTTATCCATTTTTCGCTTTCTGCGATATTGAACTTGTACCGTAAACGAGGTTCTTGTAAACAGAGCCATCCCAAACTTTGGGGTGGCTGTGTCTTTTTTATTTTAATTTCCCTAAGCTATAGCACCATAAGTGGAAGTGCCCTAGGCTCTGTTGCTTTGTTTTTTAGATGTTTCAGGAAACACCATACACTTATCCAGAGTGGCTGTTGGCAATTTACATCACGTCCATTGGCATAACAAAACTCCCAGTTCTCCATGGCCTGTCCTGCCTTTCTGGATTTTACTCTTTTTTCAGATGGCCCTTTTGACCGGGGAGCAGTGAGACTTCATTGTAGTGCAGATTTCCTTTGCAAGCTTGCTTGTTTGGCCAAAAAGGGCGTATGCATTTTTTCCTGAATATATTCAGGAAAAAACGTATACGCCCTTTTTGGCCAAGTGCATCATTGTGGCCGTTCTCCCTCTTTTCCTATGCTTTACATGCAATTCCAGTCTACCTCCTGAAATTGGTTTCCTGCAATTCTGCCCCGCTTCCAAGTCCTCTTGGCAGCCTTACTTCAATATATTTTTGGACGATAGCTGTCATTTAGAACTCTGCAGGTGTGTGAATTACAGGGCCCCTGAGCTCCTTTCTTCAACTCGCTTTCTTGTGAGCTGGCCGCAACACCGCAGGATTGCTTCAGGCCCTAGTGTGGTTCCGGCATGGCTCGCTGAGCCTTTGGTTAATCCCTCTTCCTGGTGGGAAATGAGAGTTAAATTTGCCCGTCCAGACACCTCCAGCTAGTCTCTCATTGGTTCTCCCTATTCCTGTTCCTTTTCTGCAGAAATTGCAAACTGGGCCAAACAGGAGGTTAAAGGCACTGACTCTCCAAGTGGGGCGAGTGTTAGTAAAGCGTCTGGAATGTTGCACCCGAGTACCAGGGGACGAAAACTGAGACACATTTGAACACGTTTCCCGATCACACGGTGGATTATACTCTGGGTTCCACATGCATGTTTTAGCTGAAGGATGAATCCCTTAAACCTGGAGAGTTGAGAACCATGGAATGGGTACCATGCAATATGACTTCAAACGGTCTTCATTTGCTCACCGAACCTCACCAATCCTTTCACTGCTGCCTTTATGTCGCTGTACACACGCTTGATTCTCTTTCGGAGACATATAAATCCATAGGTTTTAAGATTCTTACTAGTCAGGTATATTCTTAGGCGTTTAATATGGGGTGTTGAGTCCGCTTCGTTGAGCAAGGAGTAGCTCTTGTCTATTACATATTTGTCTTATGGAAAGGAATCTGTGTTAATTTCAATCTCTGGTTTTCTGCAGCACCCCAACTCACCTTTCCCCTTAAGCAAGCATAAGTTGGTTTTCTACATTTGAGACCCTGTTCTGTTTTGTAATTCAGTTCCTGTGTAGCCAAGCTTACATTCCGTGTATTAGTGATATCTTATGATGTTTCTTTTTCTGTGTGACTTATTTCACTTAGAATCATCGTACCTGAATCCACTCATTATACTGCTATGAGCCTGATGATATAGATTTCATTGCTGAGTGATATTGCATTGTACGTTAGTACCACAACTTCTTTATCCATTTTTCGCTTTCTGTGATATTGAACTTGTACCGTAAATGAGGTTCCTGTAAACAGAGCCGTCCCCAATTTTGGGGTGGCTGTGTCTTTTTGATTTTAATTTCCCTAAGCTATAGGACCATAAGTGGAAGTACCCAAGGCTCTGTTGCTTTGTTTTTTAGATGTTTCAGGAAACACCATACACTTCTGCAGAGTGGCTGTTGGCAATTTACATCCCGCCCATCAGCCTAACTAGGCTCCCAGTTCTCCATGGCCTGTCCTGCCTTTCTGGATTTTACACTTTTTTCAGATGGCCCTTTTGACCGGGGGGCAGTGAGACTTCATTGTAGTGCAGATTTCCTTTGCAAGCTTGCTTGGGTGGCCAAAAAGGGCGTATGCGTTTTTTTCCTGAATATATTCAGGAAAAAACGCATACGCCCTTTTTGGCCAAGTGCATCATTGTGGACGTTCTGCCTCTTTTCCTATGCTTTACATGCAATTCCAGTCTACCTCCTGAAATCGGTTTCCTGCAATTCTGCCCCGCTTTCAAGTCCTCTTGGCAGCCTTACTTCAATATATTTTTGGACGATAGCTGTCATTTAGAACTCTGCAGGTGTGTGAATTACAGGGCCCCTGAGCTCCTTTCTTCAACTCGCTTTCTTGTGAGCTGGCCGCAACACCGCAGGATTGCTTCAGGCCCTAGTGTGGTTCCGGCATGGCTCGCTGAGCCTTTGGTTAATTCCTCTTCTTGGTGGGAAATGAGAGTTAAATTTACCCGTGCAGACACCTCCAGCTAGTCTCTCATTGGTTCTCCCTATTCGTGTTCATTTTCCGCAGAAATTGCAAACTGGGCCAAACAGGAGGTTAAAGGCACTGACTCTGCAAGTGGGGAGAGTGTTAGTAAAGCATCTGGAATGTTGCACCCGAGTACCAGGGGACGAAAACTGAGACACATTTGAACACGTTTCCCGATCACACGGTGGATCATACTCTGGGTTCCACATGCATGTTTTAGCTGAAGGAAGAATCCCTTAAACCTGGAGAGTTGAGAACCAATGAATGGGTACCATGCAATATGACTTCAAAGGGTCTTCATTTGCTCACCGAACCTCACCAATCCTTTCACTGCTGCGTTTATGCCGCTGTACACACGCTGGATTCTCTTTCGGAGACATATAAATCCATAGGTTTTAAGATTCTTACTAGTCAGGTATATTCTTAGGCGTTTAATATGGGGTGTTGAGTCCACTTCGTTGAGCAGGGAGTAGCTCTTGTCTATTACATATTTGTCTTATGGAAAGGTATCTGTGCTAATTTCAATCTCTGGTTTTATGCAGCACCCCAACTCACCTTTCCCCTTAAGCAAGCATAAGTTGGTTTTCTACATTTGAGACCCTGTTCTGTTTTGTAATTCAGTTCCTGTGTAGCCAAGTTTACATTCTGTGTATTAGTGATATCTTATGATGTTTCTTTTTCTGTGTGACTTATTTCACTTAGAATCATCGTACCTGAATCCACTCATTATGCTGCTACTGGCCTGATGACATAGATTTCATTGCTGAGTGATATTGCATTGTACGTAAGTACAACAACTTCTTTATCCATTTTTCGCTTTCTGCGATATTGAACTTGTACCGTAAACGAGGTTCTTGTAAACAGAGCCATCCCAAACTTTGGGGTGGCTGTGTCTTTTTTATTTTAATTTCCCTAAGCTATAGCACCATAAGTGGAAGTGCCCTAGGCTCTGTTGCTTTGTTTTTTAGATGTTTCAGGAAACACCATACACTTCTCCAGAGTGGCTGTTGGCAATTTACATCACGCCCATTGGCATAACAAAACTCCCAGTTCTCCATGGCCTGTCCTGCCTTTCTGGATTTTACTCTTTTTTCAGATGGCCCTTTTGACTGGGGAGCAGTGAGACTTCATTGTAGTGCAGATTTCCTTTGCAAGCTTGCTTGGTTGGCAAAAAAGTGCATATGCGTTTTTTCCTGAATATATTCAGGAAAAAACGCATACGCCCTTTTTGGCCAAGTGCATCATTGTGGACGTTCTGCCTCTTTTCCTATGCTTTACATGCAATTCCAGTCTACCTCCTGAAATCGGTTTCCTGCAATTCTGCCCCACTTTCAAGTCCTCTTGGCAGCCTTACTTCAATATATTTTTGGACGATAGCTGTCTTTTAGAACTCTGCAGGTTTGTGAATTACAGGCCCCCTGAGCTCCTTTCTTCAACTCGCTTTCTTGTGAGCTGGTCGCAACACTGCAGGATTGCTTCAGACCCTAGTGTGGTACCGGCATGGCATGCTGACCCTTTGGTTAATTCCTCTTCCTGGTGAGAAATGAGAGTTAAATTTGCCCGTCCAGACACCTCCAGCTAGCCTCTCATTGGTTCTCCCTATTCTTGTTCATTTTCTGCAGAAATTGCAAACTGGGCCAAACAGGAGGTTAAAGGCACTGACTCTCCAAGTGGGGAGAGTGTTAGTAAAGCGTCTGGAATGTTGCACCCGAGTACCAGGGGACGAAAACTGAGACACATTTGAACACGTTTCCCGATCACACGTTGGATCATACTCTTGGTTCCACATGCATGTTTTAGCTGAAGGAAGAATCCCTTAAACCTGGAGAGTTGAGAACCATGGAATGGGTACCATGCAATATGACTTCAAAGGGTCTGCATTTGCTCACCGAACCTCACCAATCCTATCATTGCTGCGTTTATGCCGCTGTACACACGCTTGATTCTCTTTCGGAGACATATAAATCCATAGGTTTTAAGATTCTTACTAGTCAGGTATATTTTTAGGCGTTTAATATGGGGTGTTGAGTCCACTTCGTTGAGCAAGCAGTAGCTCTTGTCTATTACATAATTGGCTTATGGAAAGGTATCTGTGCTAATTTCAATCTCTGGTTTTATGCAGCACCCCAACTCACCTTTCCCCTTAAGCAAGCATAAGTTGGTTTTCTACATTTGAGACCCTATTCTGTTTTGTAATTCAGTTCCTGTGTAGGCAAGTTTACATTCCGTGTATTAGTGATATCTTATGATGTTTCTTTTTCTGTGTGACTTATTTCACTTAGAATCATCGTACCTGAATCCACTCATTATGCTGCTACTGGCCTGATGACATAGATTTCATTGCTGAGTGATATTGCATTGTACATTAGTACCACAACTTCTTTATCCATTTTTCGCTTTCTGTGATATTGAACTTTTACCGTAAACGAGGTTTTGTAAACAGAGCCGTCCCAAATTTTGGGGTGGCTGTGTCTTTTTGATTTTAATTTCCCTAAGCTATAGGACCATAAGTGGAAGTGCCCTAGGCTCTGTTGCTTTGTTTTTTAGATGTTTCAGGAAACACCATACACTTCTCCAGAGTGGCTGTTGGCAATTTACATCACGCCCATCAGCATAACAAGGCTCCCAGTTCTCCATGGACTGTCCTGCCTTTCTGGATTTTACACTTTTTTCAGATGGCCCTTTTGACCGGGGGGCAGTGAGACTTCATTGTAGTGTAGATTTCCTTTGCAAGCTTGCTTGGTTGGCCAAAAAGGGCGTATGCGTTTTTTCCTGAATATATTCAGGAAAAAACGCATACGCCCTTTTTGGCCAAGTGCATCATTGTGGACGTTCTGCCTCTTTTCCTATGCTTTACATGCAATTCCAGTCTACCTCCTGAAATCGGTTTCCTGCAATTCTGCCCCGCTTTCAAGTCCTCTTGGCAGCCTTACTTCAATATATTTTTGGACGATAGCTGTCATTTATAACTCTGCAGGTGTGTGAATTACAGGGCCCCTGAGCTCCTTTCTTCAACTCGCTTTCTTGTGAGCTGGCCGCAACACCGCAGGATTGCTTCAGGCCCTAGTGTGGTTCCGGCATGGCTCGCTGAGCCTTTGCTTAATTGCTCTTCTTGGTGGGAAATGAGAGTTAAATTTGCCCGTCCAGACACCTCCAGGTAGTCTCTCATTGGTTCTCCCTATTCCTGTTCATTTTCCGCAGAAATTGCAAACTGGGCCAAACAGGAGGTTTAAGGCACTGACTCTCCAAGTGGGGAGAGTGTTAGTAAAGCGTCTGGAATGTTGCACCCAAGTACCAGGGGATGAAAACTGAGACACATTTGAACACGTTTCCCGATCACACGGAGGATCATACTCTGGGTTCCACATGCATGTTTTAGCTGAAGGAAGAATCCCTTAAACCTGGAGAGTTGAGAACCATGGAATGGGTACCATGCAATATGACTTCAAAGGGTCTGCATTTGCTCACTGAACATCACCAACCCTTTCTCTGCTGCGTTTATGCCACTGTACACACACTTCCTTCTCTTTCGGAGACATATAAATCCATAGGTTTTAAGATTCTTACTAGTCAGGTATATTCTTAGGCGTTTAATATGGGGTGTTGAGTCCACTTCGTTGAGCAAGCAGTAGCTCTTGTCTATTACATATTTGGCTTATGGAAAGGTATCTGTGCTAATTTCAATCTCTGGTTTTATGCAGCACCCCAACTCACCTTTCCCCTTAAGCAAGCATAAGTTGGTTTTCTACATTTGAGACCCTATTCTGTTTTGTAATTCAGTTCCTGTGTAGGCAAGTTTACATTCCGTGTATTAGTGATATCTTATGATGTTTCTTTTTCTGTGTGACTTATTTCACTTAGAATCATCGTACCTGAATCCACTCATTATGCTGCTACTGGCCTGATGACATAGATTTCATTGTTGAGTGATATTGCATTGTACCAAAGTACCACAACTTCTTTATCCATTTTTCGCTTTCTGCGATATTGAACTTGTACCATAAGCGAGCTTCTTGTAAACAGAGCCGTCCCAAACTTTGGGGTGGCTGTGTCTTTTTGATTTTAATTTCCCTAAGCTATAGGACCATAAGTGGAAGTGCCCTAGGCTCTGTTGCTTTGTTTTTTAGATGTTTCAGGAAACACCATACACTTCTCCAGAGTGGCTGTTGGCAATTTACATCCCGCCCATCAGCATAAGAAGGCTCCCAGTTCTCCATGGCCTGTCCTGCCTTTCTGGATTTTACACTTTTTTCAGATGGCCCTTTTGACCGGGGGGCAGTGAGACTTCATTGTAGTGCAGATTTCCTTTGCAAGCTTGCTTGGTTGGCCAAAAAGGGCGTATGCGTTTTTTCCTGAATATATTCAGGAAAAAACGCATACGCCCTTTTTGGCCAAGTGCATCATTGTGGACGTTCTGCCTCTTTTCCTATGCTTTACATGCAATTCCAGTCTACCTCCTGAAATCGGTTTCCTGCAATTCTGCCCCGCTTTCAAGTCCTCTTGGCACCCTTACTTCAATATATTTTTGGACGATAGCTGTCATTTATAACTCTGCAGGTGTGTGAATTACAGGGCCCCTGAGCTCCTTTCTTCAACTCGCTTTCTTGTGAGCTGGCCGCAACACCACAGGATTGCTTCAGGCCCTAGTGTGGTTCCGGCATGGCTTGCTGAGCCTTTGGTTAATTCCTCTTCTTGGCGGGAAATGAGAGTTAAATTTACCCGTGCAGACACCTCCAGCTAGTCTCTCATTGGTTCTCCCTATTCCTGTTCATTTTCCGCAGAAATTGCAAACTGGGCCAAACAGGAGGTTAAAGGCACTGACTCTCCAAGTGGGGAGAGTGTTAGTAAAGCGTCTGGAATGTTGCACCCGAGTACCAGGGGACGAAAACTGAGACACATTTGAACACGTTTCCCGATCACACGGTGGATCATACTCTGGGTTCCACATGCATGTTTTAGCTAAAGGAAGAATCCCTTAAACCTGGAGAGTTGAGAACCATGGAATGGGTACCATGCAATATGACTTCAAAGGGTCTGCATTTGCTCACCGAACCTCACCAATCCTATCACTGCTGCGTTTATGCCGTTGTACACACGCTTGATTCTCTTTCGGAGACGTATAAATCCATAGGTTTTAAGATTCTTACTAGTCAGGTATATTCTTAGGCGTTTAATATGGGGTGTTGAGTCCACTTCGTTGAGCAAGCAATAGCTCTTGTCTATTACATATTTGGCTTATGGAAAGGTATCTGTGCTAATTTCAATCTCTGGTTTTATGCAGCACCCCAACTCACCTTTCCCCTTAAGCAAGCATAAGTTGGTTTTCTACATTTGAGACCCTATTCTGTTTTGTAATTCAGTTCCTGTGTAGCCAAGTTTACATTCTGTCTATTAGTGATATCTTATGATGTTTCTTTTTCTGTGTGACTTATTTCACTTAGAATCATCGTACCTGAATCCACTCATTATGCTGCTACTGGCCTGATGACATAGATTTCATTGCTGAGTGATATTGCATTGTACGTAAGTACCACAACTTCTTTATCCATTTTTCGCTTTCTGCGATATTGAACTTGTACCGTAAACGAGGTTCTTGTAAACAGAGCCGTCCCAAACTTTGGGGTGCCTGTGTCTTTTTGATTTTACTTCCCTAATCTATAGGACCATAAGTGGAAGTGCCCTAGGCTCTGTTGCTTTGTTTCTTAGATGTTTCAGGAAACACCATACACTTCTCCAGAGTGGCTTTTGGCAATTTACATCACGCCCATCAGCATAACAAGGCTCCCAGTTCTCCATGGCCTGTCCTGCCTTTCTGGATTTTACACTGTTTTCAGATGGCCCTTTTGACCGGGGGGCAGTGAGACTTCATTGTAGTGCAGATTTCCTTTGCAAGCTTGCTTGGTTGGCCAAAAAGGGCGTATGCGTTTTTTCCTGGGAAAAAACGCATACGCCCTTTTTGGCCAAGTGCATCATTGTGGACGTTCTGCCTCTTTTCCTATGCTTTACATGCAATTCCAGTCTACCTCCTGAAATCGGTTTCCTGCAATTCTGCCCCGCTTTCAAGTCCTCTTGGCAGCCTTACTTCAATATATTTTTGGATGATAGCTGTCATTTATAACTCTGCAGGTGTGTGAATTACAGGGCCCCTGAGCTCCTTTCTTCAACTCGCTTTCTTGTGAGCTGGCCGCAACACCGCAGGATTGCTTCAGGCCCTAGTGTGGTTCCGGCATGGCTCGCTGAGCCTTTGGTTAATTCCTCTTCTTGGTGGGAAATGAGAGTTAAATTTACCCGTCCAGACACCTCCAGCTAGTCTCTCATTGGTTCTCCCTATTCCTGTTCATTTTCCGCAGAAATTGCAAACTGGGCCAAAAAGGAGGTTAAAGGCACTGACTCTCCAAGTGGGGAGAGTGTTAGTAAAGCGTCTGGAATGTTGCACCCGAGTACCAGGGGATGAAAACTGAGACACATTTGAACACGTTTCCCGATCACACGGAGGATCATACTCTGGGTTCCACATGCATGTTTTAGCTGAAGGAAGAATCCCTTAAACCTGGAGAGTTGAGAACCATGGAATGGGTACCATGCAATATGACTTCAAAGGGTCTGCATTTGCTCACCGAACATCACGAACCCTTTCTCTGCTGCGTTTATGCCACTGTACACACACTTCCTTCTCTTTCGGAGACATATCAATCCATAGGTTTTAAGATTCTTACTAGTCAGGTATATTCTTAGGCGTTTAATATGGGGTGTTGAGTCCACTTCGTTGAGCAAGCAGTAGCTCTTGTCTATTACATATTTGGCTTATGGAAAGGTATCTGTGCTAATTTCAATCTCTGGTTTTATGCAGCACCCCAACTCACCTTTCCCCTTAAGCAAGCATAAGTTGGTTTTCTACATTTGAGACCCTATTCTGTTTTGTAATTCAGTTCCTGTGTAGGCAAGTTTACATTCCGTGTATTAGTGATATCTTATGATGTTTCTTTTTCTGTGTGACTTATTTCACTTAGAATCATCGTACCTGAATCCACTCATTATGCTGCTACTGGCCTGATGACATAGATTTCATTGTTGAGTGATATTGCATTGTACCAAAGTACCACAACTTCTTTATCCATTTTTCGCTTTCTGCGATATTGAACTTGTACCGGAAACGAGCTTCTTGTAAACAGAGCCGTCCCAAACTTTGGGGTGGCTGTGTCTTTTTGATTTTAATTTCCCTAAGCTATAGGACCATAAGTGGAAGTGCCCTAGGCTCTGTTGCTTTGTTTTTTAGATGTTTCAGGAAACACCATACACTTCTCCAGAGTGGCTGTTGGCAATTTACATCCCGCCCATCAGCATAAGAAGGCTCCCAGTTCTCCATGGCCTGTCCTGCCTTTCTGGATTTTACACTTTTTTCAGATGGCCCTTTTGACCGGGGGGCAGTGAGACTTCATTGTAGTGCAGATTTCCTTTGCAAGCTTGCTTGGTTGGCCAAAAAGGGCGTATGCGTTTTTTCCTGAATATATTCAGGAAAAAACGCATACGCCCTTTTTGGCCAAGTGCATCATTGTGGACGTTCTGCCTCTTTTCCTATGCTTTACATGCAATTCCAGTCTACCTCCTGAAATCGGTTTCCTGCAATTCTGCCCCGCTTTCAAGTCCTCTTGGCACCCTTACTTCAATATATTTTTGGACGATAGCTGTCATTTATAACTCTGCAGGTGTGTGAATTACAGGGCCCCTGAGCTCCTTTCTTCAACTCGCTTTCTTGTGAGCTGGCCGCAACACCACAGGATTGCTTCAGGCCCTAGTGTGGTTCCGGCATGGCTTGCTGAGCCTTTGGTTAATTCCTCTTCTTGGCGGGAAATGAGAGTTAAATTTACCCGTGCAGACACCTCCAGCTAGTCTCTCATTGGTTCTCCCTATTCCTGTTCATTTTCCGCAGAAATTGCAAACTGGGCCAAACAGGAGGTTAAAGGCACTGACTCTCCAAGTGGGGAGAGTGTTAGTAAAGCGTCTGGAATGTTGCACCCGAGTACCAGGGGACGAAAACTGAGACACATTTGAACACGTTTCCCGATCACACGGTGGATCATACTCTGGGTTCCACATGCATGTTTTAGCTAAAGGAAGAATCCCTTAAACCTGGAGAGTTGAGAACCATGGAATGGGTACCATGCAATATGACTTCAAAGGGTCTGCATTTGCTCACCGAACCTCACCAATCCTATCACTGCTGCGTTTATGCCGTTGTACACACGCTTGATTCTCTTTCGGAGACGTATAAATCCATAGGTTTTAAGATTCTTACTAGTCAGGTATATTCTTAGGCGTTTAATATGGGGTGTTGAGTCCACTTCGTTGAGCAAGCAATAGCTCTTGTCTATTACATATTTGGCTTATGGAAAGGTATCTGTGCTAATTTCAATCTCTGGTTTTATGCAGCACCCCAACTCACCTTTCCCCTTAAGCAAGCATAAGTTGGTTTTCTACATTTGAGACCCTATTCTGTTTTGTAATTCAGTTCCTGTGTAGCCAAGTTTACATTCTGTCTATTAGTGATATCTTATGATGTTTCTTTTTCTGTGTGACTTATTTCACTTAGAATCATCGTACCTGAATCCACTCATTATGCTGCTACTGGCCTGATGACATAGATTTCATTGCTGAGTGATATTGCATTGTACGTAAGTACCACAACTTCTTTATCCATTTTTCGCTTTCTGCGATATTGAACTTGTACCGTAAACGAGGTTCTTGTAAACAGAGCCGTCCCAAACTTTGGGGTGCCTGTGTCTTTTTGATTTTACTTCCCTAATCTATAGGACCATAAGTGGAAGTGCCCTAGGCTCTGTTGCTTTGTTTCTTAGATGTTTCAGGAAACACCATACACTTCTCCAGAGTGGCTTTTGGCAATTTACATCACGCCCATCAGCATAACAAGGCTCCCAGTTCTCCATGGCCTGTCCTGCCTTTCTGGATTTTACACTGTTTTCAGATGGCCCTTTTGACCGGGGGGCAGTGAGACTTCATTGTAGTGCAGATTTCCTTTGCAAGCTTGCTTGGTTGGCCAAAAAGGGCGTATGCGTTTTTTCCTGGGAAAAAACGCATACGCCCTTTTTGGCCAAGTGCATCATTGTGGACGTTCTGCCTCTTTTCCTATGCTTTACATGCAATTCCAGTCTACCTCCTGAAATCGGTTTCCTGCAATTCTGCCCCGCTTTCAAGTCCTCTTGGCAGCCTTACTTCAATATATTTTTGGATGATAGCTGTCATTTATAACTCTGCAGGTGTGTGAATTACAGGGCCCCTGAGCTCCTTTCTTCAACTCGCTTTCTTGTGAGCTGGCCGCAACACCGCAGGATTGCTTCAGGCCCTAGTGTGGTTCCGGCATGGCTCGCTGAGCCTTTGGTTAATTCCTCTTCTTGGTGGGAAATGAGAGTTAAATTTACCCGTCCAGACACCTCCAGCTAGTCTCTCATTGGTTCTCCCTATTCCTGTTCATTTTCCGCAGAAATTGCAAACTGGGCCAAAAAGGAGGTTAAAGGCACTGACTCTCCAAGTGGGGAGAGTGTTAGTAAAGCGTCTGGAATGTTGCACCCGAGTACCAGGGGATGAAAACTGAGACACATTTGAACACGTTTCCCGATCACACGGAGGATCATACTCTGGGTTCCACATGCATGTTTTAGCTGAAGGAAGAATCCCTTAAACCTGGAGAGTTGAGAACCATGGAATGGGTACCATGCAATATGACTTCAAAGGGTCTGCATTTGCTCACCGAACATCACGAACCCTTTCTCTGCTGCGTTTATGCCACTGTACACACACTTCCTTCTCTTTCGGAGACATATCAATCCATAGGTTTTAAGATTCTTACTAGTCAGGTATATTCTTAGGCGTTTAATATGGGGTGTTGAGTCCACTTCGTTGAGCAAGCAGTAGCTCTTGTCTATTACATATTTGGCTTATGGAAAGGTATCTGTGCTAATTTCAATCTCTGGTTTTATGCAGCACCCCAACTCACCTTTCCCCTTAAGCAAGCATAAGTTGGTTTTCTACATTTGAGACCCTATTCTGTTTTGTAATTCAGTTCCTGTGTAGGCAAGTTTACATTCCGTGTATTAGTGATATCTTATGATGTTTCTTTTTCTGTGTGACTTATTTCACTTAGAATCATCGTACCTGAATCCACTCATTATGCTGCTACTGGCCTGATGACATAGATTTCATTGTTGAGTGATATTGCATTGTACCAAAGTACCACAACTTCTTTATCCATTTTTCGCTTTCTGCGATATTGAACTTGTACCGGAAACGAGGTTCTTGTAAACAGAGCCGTCCCAAACTTTGGGGTGGCTGTGTCTTTTTGATTTTAATTTCCCTAAGCTATAGGACCATAAGTGGAAGTGCCCTAGGCTCTGTTGCTTTGTTTTTTAGATGTTTCAGGAAACACCATACACTTCTCCAGAGTGGCTGTTGGCAATTTACATCCCGCCCATCAGCATAAGAAGGCTCCCAGTTCTCCATGGCCTGTCCTGCCTTTCTGGATTTTACACTTTTTTCAGATGGCCCTTTTGACCGGGGGGCAGTGAGACTTCATTGTAGTGCAGATTTCCTTTGCAAGCTTGCTTGGTTGGCCAAAAAGGGCGTATGCGTTTTTTCCTGAATATATTCAGGAAAAAACGCATACGCCCTTTTTGGCCAAGTGCATCATTGTGGACGTTCTGCCTCTTTTCCTATGCTTTACATGCAATTCCAGTCTACCTCCTGAAATCGGTTTCCTGCAATTCTGACCCGCTTTCAAGTCCTCTTGGCACCCTTACTTCAATATATTTTTGGACGATAGCTGTCATTTATAACTCTGCAGGTGTGTGAATTACAGGGCCCCTGAGCTCCTTTCTTCAACTCGCTTTCTTGTGAGCTGGCCGCAACACCACAGGATTGCTTCAGGCCCTAGTGTGGTTCCGGCATGGCTTGCTGAGCCTTTGGTTAATTCCTCTTCTTGGTGGGAAATGAGAGTTAAATTTACCCGTGCAGACACCTCCAGCTAGTCTCTCATTGGTTCTCCCTATTCCTGTTCATTTTCCGCAGAAATTGCAAACTGGGCCAAACAGGAGGTTAAAGGCACTGACTCTCCAAGTGGGGAGAGTGTTAGTAAAGCGTCTGGAATGTTGCACCCGAGTACCAGGGGACGAAAACTGAGACACATTTGAACACGTTTCCCGATCACACGGTGGATCATACTCTGGGTTCCACATGCATGTTTTAGCTGAAGGAAGAATCCCTTAAACCTGGAGAGTTGAGAACCATGGAATGGGTACCATGCAATATGACTTCAAAGGGTCTGCATTTGCTCACCGAACCTCACCAATCCTATCACTGCTGTGTTTATGCCGCTGTACACATGCTTGATTCTTTTTCGGAGCCATATAAATCCATAGGTTTTAAGATTCTTACTAGTCAGGTATATTCTTAGGCGTTTAATATGGGGTGTTGAGTCCACTTTGTTGAGCAAGCAGTAGCTCTTGTCTATTACATATTTGGCTTATGGAAAGGTATCTGTGCTAATTTCAATCTCTGGTTTTATGCAGCACCCCAACTCACCTTTCCCCTTAAGCAAGCATAAGTTGGTTTTCTACATTTGAGACCCTATTCTGTTTTGTAATTCAGTTCCTGTGTAGCCAAGTTTACATTCCGTGTATTAGTGATATCTTATGATGTTTCTTTTTCTGTGTGACGTATTTCACTTAGAATCATCGTACCTGAATCCACTCATTATGCTGCTATGAGCCTGATGAAAGAGATTTCATTCCTGAGTGATATTGCATTGTACGTTAGTACCACAACTTCTTTATCCATTTTTCGCTTTCTGCGATATTGAACTTGTACCGGAAACGAGGTTCTTGTAAACAGAGCCGTCCCAAACTTTGGGGTGGCTGTGTCTTTTTAATTTTAATTTCCCTAAGCTATAGGACCATAAGTGGAAGTGCCCTAGGCTCTGTTGCTTTGTTTTTTAGATGTTTCAGGAAACACCATACACTTCTCCAGAGTGGCTGTTGGCAATTTACATCACGCCCATCAGCATAACAAGGCTCCCAGTTCTCCATGGCCTGTCCTGCCTTTCTGGATTTTACACTTTTTTCAGATGGCCCTTTTGACCGGGGGGCAGTGAGACTTCATTGTAGTGCAGATTTCCTTTGCAAGCTTGCTTGGTTGGCCAAAAAGGGCGTATGCGTTTTTTCCTGAATATATTCAGGAAAAAACGCATACGCCCTTTTTGGCCAAGTGCATCATTGTGGACGTTCTGCCTCTTTTCCTATGCTTTACATGCAATTCCAGTCTACCTCCTGAAATCGGTTTCCTGCAATTCTGCCCCGCTTTCAAGTCCTCTTGGCAACCTTACTTCAATATATTTTTGGACTATAGCTGTCATTTAGAACTCTGCAGGTGTGTGAGTTACAGGGCCCCTGAGCTCCTTTCTTCAACTCGCTTTCTTGTGAGCTGGCCGCAACACCGCAGGATTGCTTCAGGCCCTAGTGTGGTTCCGGCATGGCTCGCTGAGCCTTTGGTTAATTCCTCTTCCTGGTGGGAAATGAGAGTTAAATTTGCCCGTCCAGACTCCTCCAGCTAGTCTCTCATTGGTTCTCCCTATTCCTGTTCATTTTCCGCAGAAATTGCAAACTGGGCCAAACAGGAGGTTAAAGGCACTGACTCTCCAAGTGGGGAGAGTGTTAGTAAAGCGTCTGGAATGTTGCACCCGAGTACCAGGGGACGAAAACTGAGACACATTTGAACACGTTTCCTGATCACACGGTGGATCATACTCTGGGTTCCACATGCATGTTTTAGCTGAAGGAAGAATCCCTTAAACCTGGAGAGTTGAGAACCATGGAATGGGTACCATGCAATATGACTTCAAAGGGTCTGCATTTGCTCACCGAACCTCATCAATCCTATCACTGCTGCGTTTATGCCGTTGTACACACGCTTGATTCTCTTTCGGAGACGTATAAATCCATAGGTTTTAAGATTCTTACTAGTCAGGTATATTCTTAGGCGTTTAATATGGGGTGTTGAGCCCACTTCGTTGAGCAAGCAGTAGCTCTTGTCTATTACATATTTGGCTTATGGAAAGGTATCTGTGCTAATTTCAATCTCTGGTTTTATGCAGCACCCCAACTCACCTTTCCCCTTAAGCAAGCATAAGTTGGTTTTCTACATTTGAGACCCTATTCTGTTTTGTAATTCAGTTCCTGTGTAGGCAAGTTTACATTCCGTGTATTAGTGATATCTTATGATGTTTCTTTTTCTGTGTGACTTATTTCACTTAGAATCATCGTACCTGAATCCACTCATTATGCTGCTACTGGCCTGATGACATAGATTTCATTGTTGAGTGATATTGCATTGTACCAAAGTACCACAACTTCTTTATCCATTTTTTGCTTTCTGCGATATTGAACTTGTACCGGAAACGAGGTTCTTGTAAACAGAGCCGTCCCAAACTTTGGGGTGGCTGTGTCTTTTTGATTTTAATTTCCCTAAGCTATAGGACCATAAGTGGAAGTGCCCTAGGCTCTGTTGCTTTGTTTTTTAGATGTTTCAGGAAACACCATACACTTCTCCAGAGTGGCTGTTGGCAATTTACATCCCGCCCATCAGCATAAGAAGGCTCCCAGTTCTCCATGGCCTGTCCTGCCTTTCTGGATTTTACACTTTTTTCAGATGGCCCTTTTGACCGGGGGGCAGTGAGACTTCATTGTAGTGCAGATTTCCTTTGCAAGCTTGCTTGGTTGGCCAAAAAGGGCGTATGCGTTTTTTCCTGAATATATTCAGGAAAAAACGCATACGCCCTTTTTGGCCAAGTGCATCATTGTGGACGTTCTGCCTCTTTTCCTATGCTTTACATGCAATTCCAGTCTACCTCCTGAAATCGGTTTCCTGCAATTCTGCCCCGCTTTCAAGTCCTCTTGGCACCCTTACTTCAATATATTCTTGGACGATAGCTGTCATTTATAACTCTGCAGGTGTGTGAATTACAGGGCCCCTGAGCTCCTTTCTTCAACTCGCTTTCTTGTGAGCTGGCCGCAACACAGCAGGATTGCTTCAGGCCCTAGTGTGGTTCCGGGATGGCTCGCTGAGCCTTTGGTTAATTCCTCTTCTTGGTGGGAAATGAGAGTTAAATTTACCCGTCCAGACACCTCCAGCTAGTCTCTCATTGGTTCTCCCTATTCCTGTTCATTTTCCGCAGAAATTGCAAACTGGGCCAAACAGGAGGTTAAAGGCACTGACTCTCCAAGTGGGGAGAGTGTTAGTAAAGCGTCTGGAATGTTGCACCCGAGTACCAGGGGACGAAAACTGAGACACATTTGAACACGTTTCCCGATCACACAGTGGATCATACTCTGGGTTCCACATGCATGTTTTAGCTGAAGGAAGAATCCCTTAAACCTGTAGAGTTGAGAACCATGGAAAGGGTACCATGCAATATGACTTCAAAGGGTCTGCATTTGCTCACCGAACCTCACCAATCCTATCACTGCTGCGTTTATGCCGCTGTACACACGCTTGATTCTCTTTCGGAGACGTATAAATCCATAGGTTTTAAGATTCTTACTAGTCAGGTATATTCTTAGGCGTTTAATATGGGGTGTTGAGTCCACTTCGTTGAGCAAGCAGTAGCTCTTGTCTATTACGTATTTGGCTTATGGAAAGGTATCTGTGCTAATTTCAATCTCTGGTTTTATGCAGCACCTCAACTCACCTTTCCCCTTAAGCAAGCATAAGTTGGTTTTCTACATTTGAGACCCTATTCTGTTTTGTAATTCAGTTCCTGTGTAGCCAAGTTTACATTCCGTGTATTAGTGATATCTTATGATGTTTCTTTTTCTGTGTGACTTATTTCACTTAGAATCATCGTACCTGAATCCACTCATTATGCTGCTACTGGCCTGATGACATAGATTTCATTGCTGAGTGATATTGCATTGTACGTAAGTACCACAACTTCTTTATCCATTTTTCGCTTTCTGCGATATTGAACTTGTACCGGAAACGAGGTTCTTGTAAACAGAGCCGTCCCAAACTTTGGGGTGCCTGTGTCTTTTTGATTTTAATTTCCCTAATCTATAGGACCGTAAGTGGAAGTGCCCTAGGCTCTGTTGCTTTGTTTTTTAGATGTTTCAGGAAACACCATACACTTCTCCAGAGTGGCTGTTGGCAATTTACATCACGCCCATCAGCATAACAAGGCTCCCAGTTCTCCATGGCCTGTCCTGCCTTTCTGGATTTTACACTTTTTTCAGATGGCCCTTTTGACCGGGGGGCAGTGAGACTTCATTGTAGTGCAGATTTCCTTTGCAAGCTTGCTTGGTTGGCCAAAAAGGGCGTATGCGTTTTTTCCGGAATATATTCAGGAAAAAACGCATACGCCCTTTTTGGCCAAGTGCATCATTGTGGACGTTCTGCCTCTTTTCCTATGCTTTACATGCAATTCCAGTCTACCTCCTGAAATCGGTTTCCTGCAATTCTGCCCCGCTTTCAAGTCCTCTTGGCAGCCTTACTTCAATATATTTTTGGATGATAGCTGTCATTTATAACTCTGCAGGTGTGTGAATTACAGGGCCCCTGAGCTCCTTTCTTCAACTCGCTTTCTTGTGAGCTGGCCGCAACACCGCAGGATTGCTTCAGGCCCTAGTGTGGTTCCGGCATGGCTCGCTGAGCCTTTGGTTAATTCCTCTTCTTGGTGGGAAATGAGAGTTAAATTTACCCGTCCAGACACCTCCAGCTAGTCTCTCATTGGTTCTCCCTATTCCTGTTCATTTTCCACAGAAATTGCAAACTGGGCCAAACAGGAGGTTAAAGGCACTGACTCTCCAAGTGGGGAGAGTGTTAGTAAAGCGTCTGGAATGTTGCACCCGAGTACCAGGGGACGAAAACTGAGACACATTTGAACACGTTTCCCGATCACACGGTGGATCATACTCTGGGTTCCACATGCATGTTTTAGCTGAAGGAAGAATCCCTTAAACCTGGAGAGTTGAGAACCATGGAATGGGTACCATGCAATATGACTTCAAAGGGTCTGCATTTGCTCACCGAACCTCACCAATCCTATCACTGCTGCGTTTATGCCGCTGTACACATGCTTGATTCTCTTTCGGAGACATATAAATCCATAGGTTTTAAGATTCTTACTAGTCAGGTATATTCTTAGGCGGTTAATATGGGGTGTTGAGTCCACTTCGTTGAGAAAGCAGTAGCTCTTGTCTATTACATATTTGGCTTATGGAAAGGTATCTGTGCTAATTTCAATCTCTGGTTTTATGCAGCACCCCAACTCACCTTTCCCCTTAAGCAAGCATAAGTTGGTTTTCTACATTTGAGACCCTATTCTGTTTTGTAATTCAGTTCCTGTGTAGCCAAGTTTACATTCCATGTATTAGTGATATCTTATGATGTTTCTTTTTCTGTGTGACTTATTTCACTTAGAATCATCGTACCTGAATCCACTCATTATGCTGCTACTGGCCTGATGACATAGATTTCATTGCTGAGTGATATTGCATTGTACGTAAGTACCACAACTTCTTTATCCATTTTTCGCTTTCTGCGATATTGAACTTGTACCGTAAACGAGGTTCTTGTAAACAGAGCCGTCCCAAACTTTGGGGTGCCTGTGTCTTTTTTATTTTAATTTCCCTAATCTATAGGACCGTAAGTGGAAGTGCCCTAGGCTCTGTTGTTTTGTTTTTTAGATGTTTCAGGAACCACCATACACTTCTCCAGAGTGGCTGTTGGCAATTTACATCCCGCCCATCAGCATAACAAGGCTCCCAGTTCTCCATGGCCTGTCCTGCCTTTCTGGATTTTACACTTTTTTCAGATGGCCCTTTTGACCGGGGGGCAGTGAGACTTCATTGTAGTGCAGATTTCCTTTGCAAGCTTGCTTGGTTGGCCAAAAAGGGCGTATGCGTTTTTTCCTGAATATATTCAGGAAAAAACGCATAAGCCCTTTTTGGCCAAGTGCATCATTGTGGACGTTCTGCCTCTTTTCCTATGCTTTACATGCAATTCCAGTCTACCTCCTGAAATCGGTTTCCTGCAATTCTGCCCCGCTTTCAAGTCCTCTTGGCAGCCTTACTTCAATATATTTTTGGACGATAGCTGTCATTTAGAACTCTGCAGGTGTGTGAATTACAGGGCCCCTGAGCTCCTTTCTTCAACTCGCTTTCTTGTGAGCTGGCCGCAACACCGCAGGATTGCTTCAGGCTCTAGTGTGGTTCCGCATGGCTCGCTGAGCCTTTGGTTAATTCCTCTTCTTGGTGGGAAATGAGAGTTAAATTTGCCCGTCCAGACACCTCCAGCTAGTCTCTCATTGGTTCTCCCTATTCCTGTTCATTTTCCGCAGAAATTGCAAACTGGGCCAAACAGGAGGTTAAAGGCACTGACTCTCCAAGTGGGGAGAGTGTTAGTAAAGCGTCTGGAATGTTGCACCCGAGTACCAGGGGACGAAAACTGAGACACATTTGAACACGTTTCCCGATCACACGGTGGATCATACTCTGGGTTCCACATGCATGTTTTAGCTGAAGGAAGAATCCCTTAAACCTGGAGAGTTGAGAACCATGGAATGGGTACCATGCAATATGACTTCAAAGGGTCTGCATTTGCTCACCGAACCTCACCAATCCTATCACTGCTGCGTTTATGCCGCTGTACACATGCTTGATTCTCTTTCAGAGACATATAAATCCATAGGTTTTAAGATTCTTACTAGTCAGGTATATTCTTAGGCGTTTAATATGGGCTGTTGAGTCCACTTCGTTGAGAAAGCAGTAGCTCTTGTCTATTACATATTTGGCTTATGGAAAGGTATCTGTGTTAATTTCAATCTCTGGTTTTATGCAGCACCCCAACTCACCTTTCCCCTTAAGCAAGCATAAGTTGGTTTTCTACATTTGAGACCCTATTCTGTTTTGTAATTCAGTTCCTGTGTAGCCAAGTTTACATTCCATGTATTAGTGATATCTTATGATGTTTCTTTTTCTGTGTGACTTATTTCACTTAGAATCATCGTACCTGAATCCACTCATTATGCTGCTACTGGCCTGATGACATAGATTTCATTGCTGAGTGATATTGCATTGTACGTAAGTACCACAACTTCTTTATCCATTTTTCGCTTTCTGCGATATTGAACTTGTACCGTAAACGAGGTTCTTGTAAACAGAGCCGTCCCAAACTTTGGGGTGGCTGTGTCTTTTTGATTTTAATTTCCCTAATCTATAGGACCGTAAGTGGAAGTGCCCTAGGCTCTGTTGCTTTGTTTTTTAGATGTTTCAGGAAACACCATACACTTCTCCAGAGTGGCTGTTGGCAATTTACATCCCGCCCATCAGCATAACAAGGCTCCCAGTTCTCCATGGCCTGTCCTGCCTTTCTGGATTTTACACTTTTTTCAGATGGCCCTTTTGACCGGGGGGCAGTGAGACTTCATTGTAGTGCAGATTTCCTTTGCAAGCTTGCTTGGTTGGCCAAAAAGGGCGTATGCGTTTTTTCCTGAATATATTCAGGAAAAAACGCATACGCCCTTTTTGGCCAAGTGCATCATTGTGGACGTTCTGCCTCTTTTCCTATGCTTTACATGCAATTCCAGTCTACCTCCTGAAATCGGTTTCCTGCAATTCTGCCCCGCTTTCAAGTCCTCTTGGCAGCCTTACTTCAATATATTTTTGGATGATAGCTGTCATTTATAACTCTGCAGGTGTGTGAATTACAGGGCCCCTGAGCTCCTTTCTTCAACTCGCTTTCTTGTGAGCTGGCCGCAACACCGCAGGATTGCTTCAGGCCCTAGTGTGGTTCCGGCATGGCTCGCTGAGCCTTTGGTTAATTCCTCTTCTTGGTGGGAAATGAGAGTTAAATTTACCCGTCCAGACACCTCCAGCTAGTCTCTCATTGGTTCTCCCTATTCCTGTTCATTTTCCGCAGAAATTGCAAACTGGGCCAAACAGGAGGTTAAAGGCACTGACTCTCTAAGTGGGGAGAGTGTTAGTAAAGCGTCTGGAATGTTGCACCCGAGTACCAGTGGACGAAAAGTGAGACACATTTGAACACGTTTCCCGATCACACGGTGGATCATACTCTGGGTTCCACATGCATGTTTTAGCTGAAGGAAGAATCCCTTAAACCTGGAGAGTTGACACCCATGGAATGGGTACCATGCAATACGACTTCAAAGGGTCTGCATTTGCTCACCGAACCTCACCAATCCTATCACTGCTGCGTTTATGCCGCTGTACACACGCTTGATTCTCTTTCAGAGACATATAAATCCATAGGTTTTAAGATTCTTACTAGTCAGGTATATTCTTAGGCGTTTAATATGTGGTGTTGAGTCCACTTCGTTGAGCAAGCAGTAGCTCTTGTCTATTACATATTTGGCTTATGGAAAGGTATCTGTGCTAATTTCAATCTCTGGTTTTATGCAGCACCCCAACTCACCTTTCACCTTAAGCAAGCATAAGTTGGTTTTCTACATTTGAGACCCTATTCTGTTTTATAATTCAGTTCCTGTGTAGCCAAGTTTACATTCCGTGTATTAGTGATATCTTATGATGTTTCTTTTTCTGTGTGACTGATTTCACTTAGAATCATCGTACCTGAATCCACGCATTATGCTGCTACTGGCCTGATGACATAGATTTCATTGCTGAGTGATATTGCATTGTACGTAAGTACCACAAATTCTTTATCCATTTTTTGCTTTCTGCGATATTGAACTTGTACCGTAAATGAGGTTCTTGTAAACAGAGCTGTCCCAAACTTTGGGGTGGCTGTGTCTTTATTTTAATTTCCCTAAGCTATAGGACCATAAGTGGAAGTGCCCTAGGCTCTGTTGCTTTGTTTTTTAGATGTTTCAGGAAACACCATACACTTCTCCAGAGTGGCTGTTGGCAATTTACATCACGCCCATCAGCATAACAAGGCTCCCAGTTCTCCATGGCCTGTCCTGCCTTTCTGGATTTTACACTTTTTTCAGATGGCCCTTTTGACCGGGGGGCAGTGAGACTTCATTGTAGTGCAGATTTCCTTTGCAAGCTTGCTTGGTTGGCCAAAAAGGGCGTATGCGTTTTTTCCTGAATATATTCAGGAAAAAACGCATACGCCCTTTTTGACCAAGTGCATCATTGTGGACGTTCTGCCTCTTTTCCTATGCTTTACATGCAATTCCAGTCTACCTCCTCAAATCGGTTTCCTGCAATTCTGCCCCGCTTTCAAGTCCTCTTGGCAACCTTACTTCAATATATTTTTGGACTATAGCTGTCATTTATAACTCTGCAGGTGTGTGAGTTACAGGGCCCCTGAGCTCCTTTCTTCAACTCGCTTTCTTGTGAGCTGGCCGCAACACCGCAGGATTGCTTCAGGCCCTAGTGTGGTTCCGGCATGGCTCGCTGAGCCTTTGGTTAATTCCTCTTCCTGGTGGGAAATGAGAGTTAAATTTGCCCGTCCAGACTCGTCCAGCTAGTCTCTCATTGGTTCTCCCTATTCCTGTTCATTTTCCGCAGAAATTGCAAACTGGGCCAAACAGGAGGTTAAAGGCACTGACTCTCCAAGTGGGGAGAGTGTTAGTAAAGCGTCTGGAATGTTGCACCCGAGTACCAGGGGACGAAAACTGAGACACATTTGAACACGTTTCCCGATCACACGGTGGATCATACTCTGGGTTCCACATGCATGTTTTAGCTGAAGGAAGAATCCCTTAAACCTGGAGAGTTGAGAACCATGGAATGGGTACCATGCAATATGACTTCAAAGGGTCTTCATTTGCTCACCGAACCTCACCAATCCTATCACTGCTGCGTTTATGCCGTTGTACACACGCTTGATTCTCTTTCGGAGACGTATAAATCCATAGGTTTTAAGATTCTTACTAGTCAGGTATATTCTTAGGCGTTTAATATGGGGTGTTGAGTCCACTTCGTTGAGCAAGCAGTAGCTCTTGTCTATTACATATTTGGCTTATGGAAAGGTATCTGTGCTAATTTCAATCTCTGGTTTTATGCAGCACCCCAACTCACATTTCCCCTTAAGCAAGCATAAGTTGGTTTTCTACATTTGAGACCCTATTCTGTTTTGTAATTCAGTTCCTGTGTAGCCAAGTTTACATTCCGTCTATTAGTGATATCTTATGATGTTTCTTTTTCTGTGTGACTTATTTCACTTAGAATCATCGTACCTGAATCCACTCATTATGCTGCTACTGGCCTGATGACATAGATTTCATTGCTGAGTGATATTGCATTGTACGTAAGTACCACAACTTCTTTATCCATTTTTCGCTTTCTGCGATATTGAACTTGTACCGTAAACGAGGTTCTTGTAAACAGAGCTGTCCCAAACTTTGGGGTGCCTGTGTCTTTTTGATTTTACTTCCCTAATCTATAGGACCATAAGTGGAAGTGCCCTAGGCTCTGTTGCTTTGTTTCTTAGATGTTTCAGGAAACACCATACACTTCTCCAGAGTGGCTTTTGGCAATTTACATCACGCCCATCAGCATAACAAGGCTCCCAGTTCTCCATGGCCTGTCCTGCCTTTCTGGATTTTACACTTTTTTCAGATGGCCCTTTTGACCGGGGGGCAGTGAGACTTCATTGTAGTGCAGATTTCCTTTGCAAGCTTGCTTGGTTGGCCAAAAAGGGCGTATGCGTTTTTTCCTGGGAAAAAACGCATACGCCCTTTTTGGCCAAGTGCATCATTGTGGACGTTCTGCCTCTTTTCCTATGCTTTACATGCAATTCCAGTCTACCTCCTGAAATCGGTTTCCTGCAATTCTGCCCCGCTTTCAAGTCCTCTTGGCAGCCTTACTTCAATATATTTTTGGATGATAGCTGTCATTTATAACTCTGCAGGTGTGTGAATTACAGGGCCCCTGAGCTCCTTTCTTCAACTCGCTTTCTTGTGAGCTGGCCGCAACACCGCAGGATTGCTTCAGGCCCTAGTGTGGTTCCGGCATGGCTCGCTGAGCCTTTGGTTAATTCCTCTTCTTGGTGGGAAATGAGAGTTAAATTTACCCGTCCAGACACCTCCAGCTAGTCTCTCATTGGTTCTCCCTATTCCTGTTCATTTTCCGCAGAAATTGCAAACTGGGCCAAACAGGAGGTTAAAGGCACTGACTCTCCAAGTGGGGAGAGTGTTAGTAAAGCGCCTGGAATGTTGCACCCGAGTACCAGGGGACGAAAACTGAGACACATTTGAACACGTTTCCCGATCACACGGTGGATCATACTCTGGGTTCCACATGCATGTTTTAGCTGAAGGAAGAATCCCTTAAACCTGGAGAGTTGAGAACCATGGAAAGGGTACCATGCAATATGACTTCAAAGGGTCTGCATTTGCTCACCGAACCTCACCAATCCTATCACTGCTGCGTTTATGCCGCTGTACACACGGTTGATTCTCTTTCGGAGACGTATAAATCCATAGGTTTTAAGATTCTTACTAGTCAGGTATATTCTTAGGCGTTTAATATGGGGTGTTGAGTCCACTTCGTTGAGCAAGCAGTAGCTCTTGTCTATTACGTATTTGGCTTATGGAAAGGTATCTGTGTTAATTTCAATCTCTGGTTTTATGCAGCACCTCAACTCACCTTTCCCCTTAAGCAAGCATAAGTTGGTTTTCTACATTTGAGACCCTATTCTGTTTTGTAATTCAGTTCCTGTGTAGCCAAGTTTACATTCCGTGTATTAGTGATATCTTATGATGTTTCTTTTTCTGTGTGACTTATTTCACTTAGAATCATCGTACCTGAATCCACTCATTATGCTGCTACTGGCCTGATGACATAGATTTCATTGCTGAGTGATATTGCATTGTACGTAAGTACCACAACTTCTTTATCCATTTTTCGCTTTCTGTGATATTGAACTTGTACCGTAAACGAGGTTCTTGTAAACAGAGCCGTCCCAAACTTTGGGGTGCCTGTGTCTTTTTGATTTTAATTTCCCTAATCTATAGGACCCTAAGTGGAAGTGCCCTAGGCTCTGTTGCTTTGTTTTTTAGATGTTTCAGGAAACACCATACACTTATCCAGAGTGGCTGTTGGCAATTTACATCACGCCCATCAGCATAAGAAGGCTCCCAGTTCTCCATGGCCTGTCCTGCCTTTCTGGATTTTACACTTTTTTCAGATGGCCCTTTTGACCGGGGGGCAGTGAGACTTCATTGTAGTGCAGATTTCCTTTGCAAGCTTGCTTGGTTGGCCAAAAAGGGCGTATGCGTTTTTTCCTGAATATATTCAGGAAAAAACGCATACGCCCTTTTTGGCCAAGTGCATCATTGTGGACGTTCTGCCTCTTTTCCTATGCTTTACATGCAATTCCAGTCTACCTCCTGAAATCGGTTTCCTGCAATTCTGCCCCGCTTTCAAGTCCTCTTGGCAGCCTTACTTCAATATATTTTTGGACGATAGCTGTCATTTAGAACTCTGCAGGTGTGTGAATTACAGGGCCCCTGAGCTCCTTTCTTCAACTCGCTTTCTTGTGAGCTGGCCGCAACACCGCAGGATTGCTTCAGGCCCTAGTGTGGTTCCGACATGGCTTGCTGAGCCTTTGGTTAATTCCTCTTCTTGGTGGGAATTGAGAGTTAAATTTACCCGTCCAGACACCTCCAGCTAGTCTCTCATTGGTTCTCCCTATTCCTGTTCATTTTCCGCAGAAATTGCAAACTGGGCCAAACAGGAGGTTAAAGGCACTGACTCTCCAAGTGGGGAGAGTGTTAGTAAAGCGTCTGGAATGTTGCACCCGAGTACCAGGGGACGAAAACTGAGACACATTTGAACACGTTTCCCGATCACACGGTGGATCATACTCTGGGTTCCACATGCATGTTTTAGCTGAAGGAAGAATCCCTTAAACCTGGAGAGTTGAGAACCATGGAATGGGTACCATGCAATATGACTTCAAAGGGTCTGCATTTGCTCACCGAACCTCACCAATCCTATCACTGCTGCGTTTATGCCGCTGTACACATGCTTGATTCTCTTTCCGAGACATATAAATCCATAGGTTTTAAGATTCTTACTAGTCAGGTATATTCTTAGGCGTTTAATATGGGGTGTTGAGTCCACTTCGTTGAGAAAGCAGTAGCTCTTGTCTATGACATATTTGGCTTATGGAAAGGTATCTGTGATAATTTCAATCTCTGGTTTTATGCAGCACCCCAACTCACCTTTCCCCTTAAGCAAGCACAAGTTGGTTTTCTACATTTGAGACCCTATTCTGTTTTGTAATTCAGTTCCTCTGTAGCCAAGTTTACATTCCATGTACTAGTGATATCTTATGATGTTTCTTTTTCTGTGTGACTTATTTCACTTAGAATCATCGTACCTGAATCCACTCATTATGCTGCTACTGGCCTGATGACATAGATTTCATTGCTGAGTGATATTGCATTGTACGTAAGTACCACAACTTCTTTATCAATTTTTCGCGTTCTGCGATATTGAACTTGTACCGTAAACGAGGTTCTTGTAAACAGAGCCGTCCCAAACTTTGGGGTGCCTGTGTCTTTTTGATTTTAATTTCCCTAAGCTATAGGACCATAAGTGGAAGTGCCCTAGGCTCTGGTGCTTTGTTTTTTAGATGTTTCAGGAAACACCATACACTTCTCCAGAGTGGCTGTTGGCAATTTACATCCCGCCCATCAGCATAAGAAGGCTCCCAGTTCTCCATGGCCTGTCCTGCCTTTCTGGATTTTACACTTTTTTCAGATGGCCCTTTTGACCGGGGGGCAGTGAGACTTCATTGTAGTGCAGATTTCCTTTGCAAGCTTGCTTGGTTGGCCAAAAAGGGCGTATGCGTTTTTTCCTGAATATATTCAGGAAAAAACGCATACGCCCTTTTTGGCCAAGTGCATCATTGTGGACGTTCTGCCTCTTTTCCTATGCTTTACATGCAATTCCAGTCTACCTCCTGAAATCGGTTTCCTGCAATTCTGCCCCGCTTTCAAGTCCTCTTGGCAGCCTTACTTCAATATATTTTTGGACGATAGCTGTCATTTAGAACTCTGCAGGTGTGTGAATTACAGGGCCCCTGAGCTCCTTTCTTCAACTCGCTTTCTTGTGAGCTGGCCGCAACACCGCAGGATTGCTTCAGGCTCTAGTGTGGTTCCGCATGGCTCGCTGAGCCTTTGGTTAATTCCTCTTCTTGGTGGGAAATGAGAGTTAAATTTGCCCGTCCAGACACCTCCAGCTAGTCTCTCATTGGTTCTCCCTATTCCTGTTCATTTTCCGCAGAAATTGCAAACTGGGCCAAACAGGAGGTTAAAGGCACTGACTCTCCAAGTGGGGAGAGTGTTAGTAAAGCGTCTGGAATGTTGCACCCGAATACCAGGGGACGAAAACTGAGACACATTTGAACACGTTTCCCGATCACACGGTGGATCATACTCTGGGTTCCACATGCATGTTTTAGCTGAAGGAAGAATCCCTTAAACCTGGAGAGTTGAGAACCATGGAATGGGTACCATGCAATATGACTTCAAAGGGTCTGCATTTGCTCACCGAACCTCACCAATCCTATCACTGCTGCGTTTATGCCGCTGTACACATGCTTGATTCTCTTTCGGAGACATATAAATCCATAGGTTTTAAGATTCTTACTAGTCAGGTATATTCTTAGGCGTTTAATATGGGGTGTTGAGTCCACTTCGTTGAGAAAGCAGTAGCTCTTGTCTATTACATATTTGGCTTATGGAAAGGTATCTGTGCTAATTTCAATCTCTGGTTTTATGCAGCACCCCAACTCACCTTTCCCCTTAAGCAAGCATAAGTTGGTTTTCTACATTTGAGACCCTATTCTGTTTTGTAATTCAGTTCCTCTGTAGCCAAGTTTACATTCCATGTATTAGTGATAACTTATGATGTTTCTTTTTCTGTGTGACATATTTCACTTAGAATCATCGTACCTGAATCCACTCATTATGCTGCTATGGGCCTGATGAAAGAGATTTCATTGCTGAGTGATATTGCATTGTACGTTAGTACCACAACTTCTTTATCCACTTTTCGCTTTCTGCGATATTGAACTTTTACCAGAAACGAGGTTCTTGTAAACAGAGCCGTCCCAAACTTTGGGGTGGCTGTGTCTTTTTGATTTTAATTTCCCTAAGCTATAGGACCATAAGTGGAAGTGCCCTAGGCTCTGTTGCTTTGTTTTTTAGATGTTTCAGGAAACACCATACACTTCTCCAGAGTGGCTGTTGGCAATTTACATCACGCCCATCAGCATAACAAGGCTCCCAGTTCTCCATGGCCTGTCCTGCCTTTCTGGATTTTACACATTTTTCAGATGGCCCTTTTGACCGGGGGACAGTGAGACTTCATTGTAGTGCAGATTTCCTTTGCAAGCTTGCTTGGTTGGCCAAAAAGGGCATATGCGTTTTTTCCTGAATATATTCAGGAAAAAACGCATATGCCCTTTTTGGCCAAGTGCATCATTGTGGACGTTCTGCCTCTTTTCCAATGCTTTACATGCAATTCCAGTCTACCTCCTGAAATCGGTTTCCTGCAATTCTGCCCCGCTTTCAAGTCCTCTTGGCAGCCTTACTTCAATATATTTTTGGACGATAGCTGTCATTTAGAACTCTGCAGGTGTGTGAATTACAGGGCCCCTGAGCTCCTTTCTTCAACTCGCTTTCTTGTGAGCTGGCCGCAACACCGCAGGATTGCTTCAGGCCCTAGTGTGGTTCCGGCATGGCTCGCTGAGCCTTTGGTTAATTCCTCTTCTTGGTGGGAAATGAGAGTTAAATTTGCCCGTCCAGACTCCTCCAGCTAGTCTCTCATTGGTTCTCCCTATTCCTGTTCATTTTCCGCAGAAATTGCAAACTGGGCCAAACAGGAGGTTAAAGGCACTGACTCTCCAAGTGGGGAGAGTGTTAGTAAAGCGTCTGGAATGTTGCACCCGAGTACCAGGGTGCGAAAACTGAGACACATTTGAACACGTTTCCCGATCACACGGTGGATCATACTCTGGGTACAACATGCATGTTTTAGCTGAAGGAAGAATCCCTTAAACCTGGAGAGTTGAGAACCATGGAATGGGTACCATGCAATATGACTTCAAAGGGTCTGCATTTGCTCACCGAACCTCACCAATCCTATCACTGCTGCATTTATGCCGCTGTACACATGCTTGATTCTCCTTCGGAGACATATAAATCCATAGGTTTTAAGATTCTTACTAGTCAAGTATATTCTTAGGCGTTTAATATGGGGTGTTGAGTCCACTTCGTTGAGCAAGCAGTAGCTCTTGTCTATTACATATTTGGCTTATGGAAAGGTATCTGTGCTAATTTCCATCTCTGGTTTTATGCAGCACCCCAACTCACCTTTCCCCTTAAGCAAGCATAAGTTGGTTTTCTACATTTGAGACCCTATTCTGTTTTGTAATTCAGTTCCTGTGTAGCCAACTTTACATTCCGTGTATTAGTGATATCTTATGATGTTTCTTTTTCTGTGTGACATATTTCACTTAGAATCATCGTACCTGAATCCACTCATTATGCTGCTACGGGCATGATGACATAGATTTCATTGCTGAATGATATTGCATTGTACGTAAGTCCCACAACTTCTTTATCCATTTTTCGCTTTCTGCGATATTGAACTTGTACCGGAAACGAGGTTCTTGTAAACAGAGCCGTCCCAAACTTTG
Organism: Pseudorca crassidens; assembly: GCF_039906515.1. Lineage (NCBI taxonomy): Eukaryota > Metazoa > Chordata > Mammalia > Artiodactyla > Delphinidae > Pseudorca > Pseudorca crassidens. Next base: position 105,961 of record NW_027136101.1, read on the forward strand.
GGGTGGCTGTGTCTTTTTGATTTTAATTTCCCTAAGCTATAGGACCATAAGTGGAAGTGCCCTAGGCTCTGTTGCTTTGTTTTTTAGATGTTTCAGGAAACACCATACACTTCTCCAGAGTGGCTGTTGGCAATTTACATCCCGCCCATCAGCATAAGAAGGCTCCCAGTTCTCCATGGCCTGTCCTGCCTTTCTGGATTTTACACTTTTTTCAGATGGCCCTTTTGACCGGGGGGCAGTGAGACTTCATTGTAGTGCAGATTTCCTTTGCAAGCTTGCTTGGTTGGCCAAAAAGGGCGTATGCGTTTTTTCCTGAATATATTCAGGAAAAAACGCATACGCCCTTTTTGGCCAAGTGCATCATTGTGGACGTTCTGCCTCTTTTCCTATGCTTTACATGCAATTCCAGTCTACCTCCTGAAATCGGTTTCCTGCAATTCTGCCCCGCTTTCAAGTCCTCTTGGCAGCCTTACTTCAATATATTGTTGGACGATAGCTGTCATTTAGAACTCTGCAGGTGTGTGAATTACAGGGCCCCTGAGCTCCTTTCTTCAACTCGCTTTCTTGTGAGCTGGCCGCAACACCGCAGGATTGCTTCAGGCCCTAGTGTGGTTCCGGCATGGCTCGCTGAGCCTTTGGTTAATTCCTCTTCTTGGTGGGAATTGAGACTTAAATTTACCCGTCCAGACACCTCCAGCTAGTCTCTCATTGGTTCTCCCTATTCCTGTTCATTTTCCGCAGAAATTGCAAACTGGGCCAAACAGGAGGTTAAAGGCACTGACTCTCCAAGTGGGGAGAGTGTTAGTAAAGCGTCTGGAATGTTGCACCCGAGTACCAGGGGACGAAAACTGAGACACATTTGAACACGTTTCCCGATCACACGGTGGATCATACTCTGGGTTCCACATGCATGTTTTAGCTGAAGGAAGAATCCCTTAAACCTGGAGAGTTGAGAACCATGGAATGGGTACCATGCAATATGACTTCAAAGGGTCTGCATTTGCTCACCGAACCTCACCAATCCTATCACTGCTGCGTTTATGCCGCTGTACACATGCTTGATTCTCTTTCGGAGACATATAAATCCATAGGTTTTAAGATTCTTACTAGTCAGGTATATTCTTAGGCGTTTAATATGGGGTGTTGAGTCCACTTCGTTGAGAAAGCAGTAGCTCTTGTCTATTACATATTTGGCTTATGGAAAGGTATCTGTGCTAATTTCAATCTCTGGTTTTATGCAGCACCCCAACTCACCTTTCCCCTTAAGCAAGCATAAGTTGGTTTTCTACATTTGAGACCCTATTCTGTTTTGTAATTCAGTTCCTCTGTAGCCAAGTTTACATTCCATGTATTAGTGATAACTTATGATGTTTCTTTTTCTGTGTGACATATTTCACTTAGAATCATCGTATCTGAATCCACTCATTATGCTGCTATGGGCCTGATGAAAGAGATTTCATTGCTGAGTGATATTGCATTGTACGTTAGTACCACAACTTCTTTATCCACTTTTCGCTTTCTGTGATATTGAACTTTTACCAGAAACGAGGTTCTTGTAAACAGAGCCGTCCCAAACTTTGGGGTGGCTGTGTCTTTTTGATTTTAATTTCCCTAAGCTATAGGACCATAAGTGGAAGTGCCCTAGGCTCTGTTGCTTTGTTTTTTAGATGTTTCAGGAAACACCATACACTTCTCCAGAGTGGCTGTTGGCAATTTACATCACGCCCATCAGCATAACAAGGCTCCCAGTTCTCCATGGCCTGTCCTGCCTTTCTGGATTTTACACATTTTTCAGATGGCCCTTTTGACCGGGGGGCAGTGAGACTTCATTGTAGTGCAGATTTCCTTTGCAAGCTTGCTTGGTTGGCCAAAAAGGGCATATGCGTTTTTTCCTGAATATATTCAGGAAAAAACGCATACGCCCTTTTTGGCCAAGTGCATCATTGTGGACGTTCTGCCTCTTTTCCAATGCTTTACATGCAATTCCAGTCTACCTCCTGAAATCGGTTTCCTGCAATTCTGCCCCGCTTTCAAGTCCTCTTGGCAGCCTTACTTCAATATATTTTTGGACGATAGCTGTCATTTAGAACTCTGCAGGTGTGTGAATTACAGGGCCCCTGAGCTCCTTTCTTCAACTCGCTTTCTTGTGAGCTGGCCGCAACACCGCAGGATTGCTTCAGGCCCTAGTGTGGTTCCGGCATGGCTCGCTGAGCCTTTGGTTAATTCCTCTTCTTGGTGGGAAATGAGAGTTAAATTTGCCCGTCCAGACTCCTCCAGCTAGTCTCTCATTGGTTCTCCCTATTCCTGTTCATTTTCCGCAGAAATTGCAAACTGGGCCAAACAGGAGGTTAAAGGCAGTGACTCTCCAAGTGGGGAGAGTGTTAGTAAAGCGTCTGGAATGTTGCACCCGAGTACCAGGGTGCGAAAACTGAGACACATTTGAACACGTTTCCCGATCACACGGTGGATCATACTCTGGGTACAACATGCATGTTTTAGCTGAAGGAAGAATCCCTTAAACCTGGAGAGTTGAGAACCATGGAATGGGTACCATGCAATATGACTTCAAAGGGTCTGCATTTGCTCACCGAACCTCACCAATCCTATCACTGCTGCATTTATGCCGCTGTACACATGCTTGATTCTCCTTCGGAGACATATAAATCCATAGGTTTTAAGATTCTTACTAGTCAAGTATATTCTTAGGCGTTTAATATGGGGTGTTGAGTCCACTTCGTTGAGCAAGCAGTAGCTCTTGTCTATTACATATTTGGCTTATGGAAAGGTATCTGTGCTAATTTCCATCTCTGGTTTTATGCAGCACCCCAACTCACCTTTCCCCTTAAGCAAGCATAAGTTGGTTTTCTACATTTGAGACCCTATTCTGTTTTGTAATTCAGTTCCTGTGTAGCCAACTTTACATTCCGTGTATTAGTGATATCTTATGATGTTTCTTTTTCTGTGTGACATATTTCACTTAGAATCATCGTACCTGAAACCACTCATTATGCTGCTACGGGCATGATGACATAGATTTCATTGCTGAATGATATTGCATTGTACGTAAGTCCCACAACTTCTTTATCCATTTTTCGCTTTCTGCGATATTGAACTTGTACCGGAAACGAGGTTCTTGTAAACAGAGCCGTCCCAAACTTTGGGGTGGCTGTGTCTTTTTGATTTTAATTTCCCTAAGCTATAGGACCATAAGTGGAAGTGCCCTAGGCTCTGTTGCTTTGTTTTTTAGATGTTTCAGGAAACACCATACACTTCTCCAGAGTGGCTGTTGGCAATTTACATCCCGCCCATCAGCATAAGAAGGCTCCCAGTTCTCCATGGCCTGTCCTGCCTTTCTGGATTTTACACTTTTTTCAGATGGCCCTTTTGACCGGGGGGCAGTGAGACTTCATTGTAGTGCAGATTTCCTTTGCAAGCTTGCTTGGTTGGCCAAAAAGGGCGTATGCGTTTTTTCCTGGGAAAAAACGCATACGCCCTTTTTGGCCATGTGCATCATTGTGGACGTTCTGCCTCTTTTCCTATGCTTTACATGCAATTCCAGTCTACCTCCTGAAATCGGTTTCCTGCAATTCTGCCCCGCTTTCAAGTCCTCTTGGCAGCCTTACTTCAATATATTTTTGGATGATAGCTGTCATTTAGAACTCTGCAGGTGTGTGAATTACAGGGCCCCTGAGCTCCTTTCTTCAACTCGCTTTCTTGTGAGCTGGCCGCAACACAGCAGGATTGCTTCAGGCCCTAATGTGGTTCCGGGATGGCTCGCTGAGCCTTTGGTTAATTCCTCTTCTTGGTGGGAAATGAGAGTTAAATTTACCCGTCCAGACACCTCCAGCTAGTCTCTCATTGGTTCTCCCTATTCCTGTTCATTTTCCGCAGAAATTGCAAACTGGGCCAAACAGGAGGTTAAAGGCACTGACTCTCCAAGTGGGGAGAGTGTTAGTAAAGCGTCTGGAATGTTGCACCCGAGTACCAGGGGAAGAAAACTGAGACACATTTGAACACGTTTCCCGATCACACAGTGGATCATACTCTGGGTTCCACATGCATGTTTTAGCTGAAGGAAGAATCCCTTAAACCTGGAGAGTTGAGAACCATGGAATGGGTACCATGCAATATGACTTCAAAGGGTCTGCATTTGCTCACCGAACCTCAACAATCCTATCACTGCTGCGTTTATGCCGCTGTACACATGCTTGATTCTCTTTCGGAGACATATAAATCCATAGGTTTTAAGATTCTTACTAGTCAGGTATATTCTTAGGCGGTTAATATGGGGTGTTGAGTCCACTTCGTTGAGAAAGCAGTAGCTCTTGTCTATTACATATTTGGCTTATGGAAAGGTATCTGTGCTAATTTCAATCTCTGGTTTTATGCAGCACCCCAACTCACCTTTCCCCTTAAGCAAGCATAAGTTGGTTTTCTACATTTGAGACCCTATTCTGTTTTGTAATTCAGTTCCTGTGTAGCCAAGTTTACATTCCATGTATTAGTGATATCTTATGATGTTTCTTTTTCTGTGTGACTTATTTCACTTAGAATCATCGTACCTGAATCCACTCATTATGCTGCTACTGGCCTGATGACATAGATTTCATTGCTGAGTGATATTGCATTGTACGTAAGTACCACAACTTCTTTATCCATTTTTCGCTTTCTGCGATATTGAACTTGTACCGTAAACGAGGTTCTTGTAAACAGAGCCGTCCCAAACTTTGGGGTGCCTGTGTCTTTTTGATTTTAATTTCCCTAATCTATAGGACCGTAAGTGGAAGTGCCCTAGGCTCTGTTGCTTTGTTTTTTAGATGTTTCAGGAACCACCATACACTTCTCCAGAGTGGCTGTTGGCAATTTACATCCCGCCCATCAGCATAACAAGGCTCCCAGTTCTCCATGGCCTGTCCTGCCTTTCTGGATTTTACACTTTTTTCAGATGGCCCTTTTGACCGGGGGGCAGTGAGACTTCATTGTAGTGCAGATTTCCTTTGCAAGCTTGCTTGGTTGGCCAAAAAGTGCGTATGCGTTTTTTCCTGAATATATTCAAGAAAAAACGCATAAGCCCTTTTTGGCCAAGTGCATCATTGTGGACGTTCTGCCTCTTTTCCTATGCTTTACATGCAATTCCAGTCTACCTCCTGAAATCGGTTTCCTGCAATTCTGCCCCGCTTTCAAGTCCTCTTGGCAGCCTTACTTCAATATATTTTTGGACGATAGCTGTCATTTAGAACTCTGCAGGTGTGTGAATTACAGGGCCCCTGAGCTCCTTTCTTCAACTCGCTTTCTTGTGAGCTGGCCGCAACACCGCAGGATTGCTTCAGGCTCTAGTGTGGTTCCGCATGGCTCGCTGAGCCTTTGGTTAATTCCTCTTCTTGGTGGGAAATGAGAGTTAAATTTGCCCGTCCAGACACCTCCAGCTAGTCTCTCATTGGTTCTCCCTATTCCTGTTCATTTTCCGCAGAAATTGCAAACTGGGCCAAACAGGAGGTTAAAGGCACTGACTCTCCAAGTGGGGAGAGTGTTAGTAAAGCGTCTGGAATGTTGCACCCGAGTACCAGGGGACGAAAACTGAGACACATTTGAACACGTTTCCCGATCACACGGTGGATCATACTCTGGGTTCCACATGCATGTTTTAGCTGAAGGAAGAATCCCTTAAACCTGGAGAGTTGAGAACCATGGAATGGGTACCATGCAATATGACTTCAAAGGGTCTGCATTTGCTCACCGAACCTCACCAATCCTATCACTGCTGCGTTTATGCCGCTGTACACACGCTTGATTCTCCTTCGGAGACATATAATTCCATAGGTTTTAAGATTCTTACTAGTCAGGTATATTCTTTGGCGTTTAATATGGGGTGTTGAGTCCACTTCGTTGAGCAAGCAGTAGCTCTTGTCTATTACATATTTGGCTTATGGAAAGGTATCTGTGCTAATTTCCATCTCTGGTTTTATGCAGCACCCCAACTCACCTTTCCCCTTAAGCAAGCATAAGTTGGTTTTCTACATTTGAGACCCTATTCTGTTTTGTAATTCAGTTCCTGTGTAGCCAACTTTACATTCCGTGTATTAGTGATATCTTATGATGTTTCTTTTTCTGTGTGACATATTTCACTTAGAATCATCGTACCTGAATCCACTCATTATGCTGCTACGGGCATGATGACATAGATTTCATTGCTGAATCATATTGCATTGTACGTAAGTCCCACAACTTCTTTATCCATTTTTCGCTTTCTGCGATATTGAACTTGTACCGTAAACGAGGTTCTTGTAAACAGAGCCGTCCCAAACTTTGGGGTGGCTGTGTCTTTTTGATTTTAATTTCCCTAAGCTATAGGACCATAAGTGGAAGTGCCCTAGGCTCTGTTGCTTTGTTTTTTAGATGTTTCAGGAAACACCATACACTTCTCCAGAGTGGCTGTTGGCAATTTACATCCCGCCCATCAGCATAACAAGGCTCCCAGTTCTCCATGGCCTGTCCTGCCTTTCTGGATTTTACACTTTTTTCAGATGGCCCTTTTGACCGGGGGGCAGTGAGACTTCATTGTAGTGCAGATTTCCTTTGCAAGCTTGCTTGGTTGGCCAAAAAGGGCGTATGCGTTTTTTCCTGAATATATTCAGGAAAAAACGCATACGCCCTTTTTGGCCAAGTGCATCATTGTGGACGTTCTGCCTCTTTTCCTATGCTTTACATGCAATTCCAGTCTACCTCCTGAAATCGGTTTCCTGCAATTCTGCCCCGCTTTCAAGTCCTCTTGGCAGCCTTACTTCAATATATTTTTGGACGATAGCTGTCATTTAGAACTCTGCAGGTGTGTGAATTACAGGGCCCCTGAGCTCCTTTCTTCAACTCGCTTTCTTGTGAGCTGGCCGCAACACCGCAGGATTGCTTCAGGCCCTAGTGTGGTTCCGGCATGGCTCGCTGAGCCTTTGGTTAATTCCTCTTCTTGGTGGGAAATGAGAGTTAAATTTACCCGTCCAGACACCTCCAGCTAGTCTCTCATTGGTTCTCCCTATTCCTGTTCATTTTCCACAGAAATTGCAAACTGGGCCAAACAGGAGGTTAAAGGCACTGACTCTCCAAGTGGGGAGAGTGTTAGTAAAGCGTCTGGAATGTTGCACCCGAGTACCAGGGGACGAAAACTGAGACACATTTGAACACGTTTCCCGATCACACGGTGGATCATACTCTGGGTTCCACATGCATGTTTTAGCTGAAGGAAGAATCCCTTAAACCTGGAGAGTTGAGAACCATGGAATGGGTACCATGCAATATGACTTCAAAGGGTCTGCATTTGCTCACCGAACCTCACCAATCCTATCACTGCTGCGTTTATGCCGCTGTACACACGCTTGATTCTCCTTCGGAGACATATAATTCCATAGGTTTTAAGATTCTTACTAGTCAGGTATATTCTTTGGCGTTTAATATGGGGTGTTGAGTCCACTTCGTTGAGCAAGCAGTAGCTCTTGTCTATTACATATTTGGCTTATGGAAAGGTATCTGTGCTAATTTCCATCTCTGGTTTTATGCAGCACCCCAACTCACCTTTCCCCTTAAGCAAGCATAAGTTGGTTTTCTACATTTGAGACCCTATTCTGTTTTGTAATTCAGTTCCTGTGTAGCCAACTTTACATTCCGTGTATTAGTGATATCTTATGATGTTTCTTTTTCTGTGTGACATATTTCACTTAGAATCATCGTACCTGAATCCACTCATTATGCTGCTACGGGCATGATGACATAGATTTCATTGCTGAATGATATTGCATTGTACGTAAGTCCCACAACTTCTTTATCCATTTTTCGCTTTCTGCGATATTGAACTTGTACCGTAAACGAGGTTCTTGTAAACAGAGCCGTCCCAAACTTTGGGGTGGCTGTGTCTTTTTGATTTTAATTTCCCTAAGCTATAGGACCATAAGTGGAAGTGCCCTAGGCTCTGTTGCTTTGTTTTTTAGATGTTTCAGGAAACACCATACACTTCTCCAGAGTGGCTGTTGGCAATTTACATCACGCCCATCAGCATAACAAGGCTCCCAGTTCTCCATGGCCTGTCCTGCCTTTCTGGATTTTACACTTTTTTCAGATGGCCCTTTTGACCGGGGGGCAGTGAGACTTCATTGTAGTGCAGATTTCCTTTGCAAGCTTGCTTGGTTGGCCAAAAAGGGCGTATGCGTTTTTTCCTGAATATATTCAGGAAAAAACGCATACGCCCTTTTTGGCCAAGTGCATCATTGTGGACGTTCTGCCTCTTTTCCTATGCTTTACATGCAATTCCAGTCTACCTCCTGAAATCGGTTTCCTGCAATTCTGCCCCGCTTTCAAGTCCTCTTGGCAGCCTTACTTCAATATATTTTTGGACGATAGCTGTCATTTAGAACTCTGCAGGTGTGTGAATTACAGGGCCCCTGAGCTCCTTTCTTCAACTCGCTTTCTTGTGAGCTGGCCGCAACACCGCAGGATTGCTTCAGGCCCTAGTGTGGTTCCGGCATGGCTCGCTGAGCCTTTGGTTAATTCCTCTTCTTGGTGGGAATTGAGAGTTAAATTTACCCGTCCAGACACCTCCAGCTAGTCTCTCATTGGTTCTCCCTATTCCTGTTCATTTTCCGCAGAAATTGCAAACTGGGCCAAACAGGAGGTTAAAGGCACTGACTCTCCAAGTGGGGAGAGTGTTAGTAAAGCGTCTGGAATGTTGCACCCGAGTACCAGGGGACGAAAACTGAGACACATTTGAACACGTTTCCCGATCACACGGTGGATCATACTCTGGGTTCCACATGCATGTTTTAGCTGAAGGAAGAATCCCTTAAACCTGGAGAGTTGAGAACCATGGAATGGGTACCATGCAATATGACTTCAAAGGGTCTGCATTTGCTCACCGAACCTCACCAATCCTATCACTGCTGCGTTTATGCCGCTGTACACATGCTTGATTCTCTTTCAGAGACATATAAATCCATAGGTTTTAAGATTCTTACTAGTCAGGTATATTCTTAGGCGTTTAATATGGGCTGTTGAGTCCACTTCGTTGAGAAAGCAGTAGCTCTTGTCTATTACATATTTGGCTTATGGAAAGGTATCTGTGTTAATTTCAATCTCTGGTTTTATGCAGCACCCCAACTCACCTTTCCCCTTAAGCAAGCATAAGTTGGTTTTCTACATTTGAGACCCTATTCTGTTTTGTAATTCAGTTCCTGTGTAGCCAAGTTTACATTCCATGTATTAGTGATATCTTATAATGTTTCTTTTTCTGTGTGACTTATTTCACTTAGAATCATCGTACCTGAATCCACTCATTATGCTGCTACTGGCCTGATGACATAGATTTCATTGCTGAGTGATATTGCATTGTACGTTAGTACCACAACTTCTTTATCCATTTTTCGCTTTCTGCGATATTGAACTTGTACCGTAAATGAGGTTCTTGTAAACAGAGCCGTCCCAAATTTTGTGGTGGCTGTGTCTGTTTGATTTTAATTTCCCTAAGCTATAGGACCATAAGTGGAAGTACCCTAGGCTCTGTTGCTTTGTTTTTTAGATGTTTCAGGAATCACCATACACTTCTGCAGAGTGGCTGTTGGCAATTTACATCCCGCCCATCAGCCTAACTAGGCTCCCAGTTCTCCATGGCCTGTCCTGCCGTTCTGGATTTTACACTTTTTTCAGATGGCCCTTTTGACCGGGGGGCAGTGAGACTTCATTGTAGTGCAGATTTCCTCTACAGGCTTGCTTGGTTGGCCAAAAAGGGCGTATGTGTTTTTTCCTGAATATATTCAGGAAAAAACGTATACGCCCTTTTTGGCCAAGTGCATCATTGTGGACGTTCTGACTCTTTTCCTATGCTTTACATCCAATTCCAGTCTACCTCCTGAAATCAGTTTCCTGCAATTCTGCTCCGCTTTCAAGTCCTCTTGGCAGCCTTACTTCAATATATTTTTGGACGATAGCTGTCATTTAGAACTCTGCAGGTTTGTGAATTACAGTGCCCCTGAGCTCCTTTCTTCAACTCGCTTTCTCGTGAGCTGGCCGCAACAGTGCAGGATTGCTTCAGGCTCTAGTTTGGTACTGGCATGGCACGCTGAGGCTTTGGTTAATTCCTCTTCCTGGTGGGAAATGAGAGTTAAATTTGCCCGTCCAGACACCTCCAGCTAGTCTCTCATTGGTTCTCCCTATTCCTGTTCATTTTCTGCAGAAATTGCAAACTGTGCCAAACAGGAGGTTAAAGGCACTGACTCTCCAAGTGGGGAGAGTGTTAGTAAAGCGTCTGGAATGTTGCACCCGAGTACCAGGGGACGAAAACTGAGACACATTTGAACACGTTTCCCGATCACACGGTGGATCATACTCTGGGTTCCACATGCATGTTTTAGCTGAAGGAAGAATCCCTTAAACCTGGAGAGTTGAGACCCATGGAATGGGTACCATGCAATATGACTTCAAAGGGTCTGCATTTGCTCACCGAACCTCAACAATCCTTTGTCTGCTGCGTTTATGCCGCTGTACACACGCTTGATTCTCTTTCGGAGACATATAAATCCATAGGTTTTAAGATTCTTACTAGTCAGGTATATTCTTAGGCGTTTAATATGCGGTGTTGAGTCCACTTCATTGAGCAAGCAGTAGCTCTTGTCTATTACATATTTGGCTTATGGAAAGGTATCTGTGCTAATTTCAATCTCTGGTTTTATGCAGCACCGCAACTCACCTTTCCCCTTAAGCAAGCATAAGTTGGTGTTCTACATTTGAGACCCTATTCTGTTTTGTAATTCAGTTCTTGTGTAGCCAAGTTTACATTCCGTGTATTAGTGATATCTTATGATGTTTCTTTTTCTGTGTCACATATTTCACTTAGAATCATCGTACCTGAATCCACTCATTATGCTGCTATGGGCCTGATGACAGAGATTTCATTGCTGAGTGATATTGCATTGTACGTTAGTACCACAACTTCTTTATCCATTTTTCGCTTTCTGCGATATTGAACTTGTACCGTAAACGAGGTTCTTGTAAACAGAGCCGTCCCAAACTTTGGGGTGGCTGTGTCTTTTTGATTTTAATTTCCCTAAGCTATAGGACCATAAGTGGAAGTGCCCTAGGCTCTGTTGCTTTGTTTTTTAGATGTTTCAGGAAACACCATACACTTCTCCAGAGTGGCTGTTGGCAATTTACATCCCGCCCATCAGCATAAGAAGGCTCCCAGTTCTCCATGGCCTGTCCTGCCTTTCTGGATTTTACACTTTTTTCAGATGGCCCTTTTGACCGGGGGGCAGTGAGACTTCATTGTAGTGCAGATTTCCTTTGCAAGCTTGCTTGGTTGGCCAAAAAGGGCGTATGCGTTTTTTCCTGAATATATTCAGGAAAAAACGCATACGCCCTTTTTGGCCAAGTGCATCATTGTGGATGTTCTGCCTCTTTTCCTATGCTTTACATGCAATTCCAGTTTACTTCCTGAAATCGGTTTCCTGCAATTCTGCCCCGCTTTCAAGTCCTCTTGGCAGCCTTACTTCAATATATTTTTGGACAATAGCTGTCATTTATAACTCTGCAGGTTTGTGAATTACAGGGCCCCTGAGCTCCTTTCTTCAACTCGCTTTCTTGTGAGCTGGCCGCAACACCGCAGGATTGCTTCAGGCCCTAGTGTGGCTCCGGCATGGCACGCTGAGCCTTTGGTTAATTCCTCTTCCTGGTGGGAAATGAGAGTTAAATTTGCCCGTCCAGACACCTCCAGCTAGTCTCTCATTGGTTCTCCCTATTCCTGTTCATTTTCCGCAGAAATTGCAAACTGTGCCAAACAGGAGGTTAAAGGCACTGACTCTCCAAGAGGGGAGAGTGTTAGTAAAGCGTCTGGAATGTTGCACCCGAGTACCAGGGGACGAAAACTGAGACACATTTGAACACGTTTCCCGATCACACGGTGGATCATACTCTGGGTTCCACATGCATGTTTTAGCTGAAGGAAGAATCCCTTAAACCTGGAGAGTTGAGACCCATGGAATGGGTACCATGCAATATGACTTCAAAGGGTCTGCATTTGCTCACCGAACCTCACCAATTCTATCACTGCTGCGTTTATGCCGCTGTGCACACGCTTGATTCTCTTTTGGAGACATATAAATCCATAGGTTTTAAGATTTTTACTAGTCAGGTATATTCTTAGGCGTTTAATATGGGGTGTTGAGTCCACTTCGTTGAGCCAGGAGTAGCTCTTGTCTATTACATATTTGCCTTATGGAAAGGTATCTGTGTTAATTTCAATCTCTGGTTTTATGCAGCACCCCAACTCACCTTTCCCCTTAAGCAAGCATAAGTTGGTGTTCTACATTTGAGACCCTATTCTGATTTGTAATTCAGTTCCTGTGTAGCCAAGTTTACATTCCGTTTATTAGTGATATCTTATGATGTTTCTTTTTCTGTGTGACTTATTTCACTTAGAATTATCGTACCTGAATCCACTCATTATGCTGCTACTGGCCTGATGACATAGATTTCATTGCTGAGTGATATTGCACTGTACGTTAGTACCAAAACTTCTTTATCCATTTTTCGCATTCTGCGATATTGAACTTGTACCGTAAACGAGGTTCTTGTAAACAGAGCCGTCCCAAACTTTGGGCTGGCTGTGTCTTTTTGATTTTAATTTCCCTAATCTATAGGACCATAATTGGAAGTGCCCTAGGCTCTGTTGCTTTGTTTTTTAGATGTTTCAGGAAACACCATACACTTCTCCAGAGTGGCTGTTGGCAATTTACATCACGCCCATCAGCATAACAAGGCTCCCATTTCTGCATGGCGTGTCCTGCCTTTCTGGATTTTACACTTTTTTCAGATGGCCCTTTTGACCTGGGGGCAGTGAGACTTCATTGTAGTGCAGATTTCCTTTGCAAGCTTGCTTGGTTGGCCAAAAAGGGCGTATGCGTTTTTTCCTGGGAAAAAACGCATACGCCCTTTTTGGCCAAGTGCATCATTGTGGACGTTCTGCCTCTTTTCCTATGCTTTACATGCAATTCCAGTCTACCTCCTGAAATCGGTTTCCTGCAATTCTGCCCCGCTTTCAAGTCCTCTTGGCAGCCTTACTTCAATATATTTTTGGATGATAGCTGTCATTTATAACTCTGCAGGTGTGTGAATTACAGGGCCCCTGAGCTCCTTTCTTCAACTCGCTTTCTTGTGAGCTGGCCGCAACACCGCAGGATTGCTTCAGGCCCTAGTGTGGTTCCGGCATGGCTCGCTGAGGCTTTGGTTAATTCCTCTTCTTGGTGGGAAATGAGAGTTAAATTTACCCGTCCAGACACCTCCAGCTAGTCTCTCATTGGTTCTCCCTATTCCTGTTCATTTTCCGCAGAAATTGCAAACTGGGCCAAACAGGAGGTTAAAGGCACTGACTCTCCAAGTGGGGAGAGTGTTAGTAAAGCGCCTGGAATGTTGCACCCGAGTACCAGGGGATGAAAACTGAGACACATTTGAACACGTTTCCCGATCACACGGTGGATCATACTCTGGGTTCCACATGCATGTTTTAGCTGAAGGAAGAATCCCTTAAACCTGGAGAGTTGAGAACCATGGAAAGGGTACCATGCAATATGACTTCAAAGGGTCTGCATTTGCTCACCGAACCTCACCAATCCTATCACTGCTGCGTTTATGCCGCTGTACACACGGTTGATTCTCTTTCGGAGACGTATAAATCCATAGGTTTTAAGATTCTTACTAGTCAGGTATATTCTTAGGCGTTTAATATGGGGTGTTGAGTCCACTTCGTTGAGCAAGCAGTAGCTCTTGTCTATTACGTATTTGGCTTATGGAAAGGTATCTGTGCTAATTTCAATCTCTGGTTTTATGCAGCACCTCAACTCACCTTTCCCCTTAAGCAAGCATAAGTTGGTTTTCTACATTTGAGACCCTATTCTGTTTTGTAATTCAGTTCCTGTGTAGCCAAGTTTACATTCCGTGTATTAGTGATATCTTATGATGTTTCTTTTTCTGTGTGACTTATTTCACTTAGAATCATCGTACCTGAATCCACTCATTATGCTGCTATGGGCCTGATGACAGAGATTTCATTGCTGAGTGATATTGCATTGTACGTTAGTACCACAACTTCTTTATCCATTTTTCGCTTTCTGCGATATTGAACTTGTACCGTAAACGAGGTTCTTGTAAACAGAGCCGTCCCAAACTTTGGGGTGGCTGTGTCTTTTTGATTTTAATTTCCCTAAGCTATAGGACCATAAGTGGAAGTGCCCTAGGCTCTGTTGCTTTGTTTTTTAGATGTTTCAGGAAACACCATACACTTCTCCAGAGTGGCTGTTGGCAATTTACATCCCGCCCATCAGCATAAGAAGGCTCCCAGTTCTCCATGGCCTGTCCTGCCTTTCTGGATTTTACACTTTTTTCAGATGGCCCTTTTGACCGGGGGGCAGTGAGACTTCATTGTAGTGCAGATTTCATTTGCAAGCTTGCTTGGTTGGCCAAAAAGGGCGTATGCGTTTTTTCCTGAATATATTCAGGAAAAAACGCATACGCCCTTTTTGGCCAAGTGCATCATTGTGGATGTTCTGCCTCTTTTCCTATGCTTTACATGCAATTCCAGTTTACTTCCTGAAATCGGTTTCCTGCAATTCTGCCCCGCTTTCAAGTCCTCTTGGCAGCCTTACTTCAATATATTTTTGGACAATAGCTGTCATTTATAACTCTGCAGGTTTGTGAATTACAGGGCCCCTGAGCTCCTTTCTTCAACTCGCTTTCTTGTGAGCTGGCCGCAACACCGCAGGATTGCTTCAGGCCTTAGTGTGGTTCCGGCATGGCACGCATAGCGTTTGGTTAATTCCACTTCCTACTGGGAAATGAGAGTTAAATTTGACCATCCAGACACCTCCAGCTAGTCTCTCATTGGTTCTCCCTATTCCTGTTCATTTTCCGCAGAATTTGCAAACTGGGCCAAACAGGAGTTTAAAGGCACTGACTCTCCAAGTGGGGAGAGTGTTAGTAAAGCATCTGGAATGTGGCAACCGAGTACCAGGGGACGAAAACTGAGACACATTTGAACATGTTTCCCAATCACACGGTGGATCATACTCTGGGTTCCACATGCATGTTTTAGCTGAAGGAAGAATCCCTTAAACCTGGAGAGTTGAGACCCATGGAACGGGTACCATGCAATATGACTTCAAAGAGTCTGCATTTGCTCACCGAACCTCACCAATCCTATCACTCCTGCGTTCATGCCGCTGTACACACTCTTGATTCGCATTCAGAGACATATAAATCCATAGGTTTTAAGATTCTTACTAGTCAGGTATATTCTTAGGCGTTTAATATGTGGTGTTGAGTGTCCTTCGTTGAGCAAGGAGTAGCTCTTGTCTATTACATATTTGGCTTATGGAAAGGTATCTGTGCTAATTTCAATCTCTGGTTTTATGCAGCACCCCACCTCACCTTTCCCCTTAAGCAAGCATAAGTTGGTTTTCTACATTTGAGACCCTATTCTGTTTTGTAATTCAGTTCCTGTGTAGCCAAGTTTACATTCCGTGTTTTAGTGATATCTTATGATGTTTCTTTTTCTGTGTGACTTATTTCACTTAGAATCATCGTAGGTGAATCCAGTCATTATGCTGCTACTGGCCTGATGACATAGATTTCATTGCTGAGTGATATTGCATTGTACGTAAGTACCACAACTTCTTTATCCATTTTTGCTTTCTGCGATATTGAACTTGTACCGTAAATGAGGTTCTTGTAAACAGAGCCGTCCCAAACTTTGGGGTGGCTGTGTCTTTTTGATTTTAATTTCCCTAAGCTATAGGACCATAAGTAGAAGTTCCCTAGGCTCTGTTGCTTTGTTTTATAGATGCTTCAGGAAACACCATACACTTCTCCAGAGTGGCTGTTGGCAATTTACATCCCGCCCATCAGCATAAGAAGGCTCCCAGTTCTCCATGGCCTGTCCTGCCTTTCTGGATTTTACACTTTTTTCAGATGGCCCTTTTGACAGTGGAGCAGTGAGACTTCATTGTAGTGCAGATTTCCTTTGCAAGCTTGCTTGGTTGACCAAAAAGGGTGTATGCGTATTTTCCTGAATATATTCAGGAAAAAACGCATACGAACTTTTTGGCCAAGTGCATCATTGTGGACGTCCTGCCTCTTTTCCTATGCTTTACATGCAATTCCAGTCTACCTCCTGAAATCGGTTTCCTGCAATTCTGCCACACTTTCAAGTCATCTTGACAGCCTTACTTCAATATATTTTTGGACGATAGCTGTCATTTAGAACTCTGCAGGTGTGTGAATTACAGGGCCCCTGAGCTCCTTTCTTCAACTCGCTTTCTTGTGATCTGGACGCAACACCGCAGGATTGCTTCAGGCTATAGTGTGGTTCCGGCATGGCTCGCTGAGCCTTTGGTTAATTCCTCTTCTTGGTGGGAAATGAGAGTTAAATTTGCCCGTCCAGACACCTCCAGCTAGTCTCTCATTGGTTCTCCCTATTCCTGTTCATTTTCCACAGAAATTGCAAACTGGGCCAAACAGGAGGTTAAAGGCACTGACTCTCCAAGTGGGGAGAGTGTTAGTAAAGCGTCTGGAATGTTGCACCCGAGTACAAGGGGGCGAAAACTGAGACACATTTGAACACGTTTCCCGATCACACGGTGGATCATACTCTGGGTTCCACATGCATGTTTTAGCTGAAGGAAGAATCCCTTAAACCTGGAGAGTTGAGAACCATGGAATGGGTACCATGCAATATGACTTCAAAGGGTCTGCATTTGCTCACCGAACCTCACCAATCCTATCACTGCTGCGTTTATGCCGCTGTACACACGCTTGATTCTCCTTCGGAGACATATAAATCCATAGGTTTTAAGATTCTTACTAGTCAAGTATATTCTTAGGCGTTTAATATGGGGTGTTGAGTCCACTTCGTTGAGAAAGCAGTAGCTCTTGTCTATTACATATTTGGCTTATGGAAAGGTATCTGTGCTAATTTCCATCTCTGGTTTTATGCAGCACCCCAACTCACCTTTCCCCTTAAGCAAGCATAAGTTGGTTTTCAACATTTGAGACCCTATTCTGTTTTGTAATTCAGTTCCTGTGTAGCCAAGTTTACATTCCGTGTATTAGTGATATCTTATGATGTTTCTTTTTCTGTGTGACATATTTCACTTAGAATCATCGTACCTGAATCCACTCATTATGCTGCTACGGGCATGATGACATAGATTTCATTGCTGAATGATATTGCATTGTACGTAAGTCCCACAACTTCTTTATCCATTTTTCGCTTTCTGCGATATTGAACTTGTACCGGAAACGAGGTTCTTGTAAACAGAGCCGTCCCAAACTTTTGGGTGGCTGTGTCTTTTTGATTTTAATTTCCCTAAGCTATAGGACCATAAGTGGAAGTGCCCTAGGCTCTGTTGCTTTGTTTTTTAGATGTTTCAGGAAACACCATACACTTCTCCAAAGTGTTTGTTGGCAATTTACATCCCGCCCCTCAGCATAACAAGGCTCCCAGTTCTCCATGGCCTGTCCTGCCTTTCAGGATTTTACACTTTTTTCAGATGGCCCTTTTGACCGGGGGGCAGTGAGACTTCATTGTAGTGCAGATATCCTTTGCAAGCTTGCTTGGTTGGCCAAAAAGGGCGTATGCGTTTTTTCCTGAATATATTCAGGAAAAAACGCATACGCCCTTTTTGGCCAAGTGCATCATTGTGGACGTTCTGCCTCTTTTCCTATGCTTTACATGGAATTCCAGTCTACCTCCTGAAATCGGTTTCCTGCAATTCTGCCCCGCTTTAAGTCCTCTTGGCAGCCTTACTTCAATATATTTGTGGACGATAGCTGTCATTTATAACTCTGCAGGTTTGTGAATTACAGTGCCCCTGAGCTCCTTTCTTCAACTCGCTTTCTTGTGAGCTGGCCGCAACACCGCAGGATTGCTTCAGGCCCTAGTGTGGTTCCGGCATGGCTCGCTGAGCCTTTGGTTAATTCCTCTTCATGATGGGAAATGAGAGTTAAATTTGCCCGTCCAGACACCTCCAGCTAGTCTCTCATTGGTTCTCCCTATTCCTGTTCATTTTCCGGAGAAATTGCCAACTGGGCCAAACAGGCGGTTAAAGGCACTGACTCTCCAAGTGGGGAGAGTGTTAGTAAAGCGTCTGGAATGTTGCACCCGAGTACCAGGGGACGAAAACTGAGACACATTGGAACACGTTTCCCGATCACACGGTGGATCATACTCTGGGTTACACATGCATGTTTTAGCTGAAGGAAGAATCCCTTAAACCTGGAGAGTTGAGAACCATGGAATGGGTACCATGCAATATGACTTCAAAGGGTCTGCATTTGCTCACCGAACCTCACCAATCCTTTCTCTGCTGCGTTTATGCCGCTGTACACACGCTTGATTCTCTTTCGGAGACATATAAATCCATAGGTTTTTTAAGATTCTTACTAGTCAGGTATATTCTTAGACGTTTAATATGGGGTGTTGAGTCCACTTCGTTGAGCAAGCCGTAGCTTGTCTATAACATATTTAGCTTATGGAAAGGTATCTGTGCTAATTTCAATCTCTGGTATTATGCAGCACCCCAACTCACCTTTCCCCTTAAGCAAGCATATGTTGGTTTTCTACATTTGAGACCCTATTCTGTTTTGTAATTCAGTTCCTGTGTAGCCAAGTTTACATTCCGTGTATTAGTGATATTTTATGATGTTTCTTTTTCTGTGTGACTTATTTCACTTAGAATCATCGTACCTGAATCCACTCATTATGCTGCTACTGGCCTGATGACATAGATTTCATTGCTGAGTGATATTGCATTGTACGTAAGTACCACAACTTCTTTATCCATTTTTCGCTTTCTGCGATATTGAACTTGTACCGTAAACGAGGTTCATGTAAACAGAGCCCTCTCAAACTTTGGGGTGGCTGTGACTTTTTGATTTTAATTTCCCTAAGCTATAGGACCATAAGTGGAAGTGCCCTAGGCTCTGGTGCTTTGTTTTTTAGATGTTTCAGGAAACACCATACACTACTCCAGAGTGGCTGTTGGCAATTTACATCACGCCCATCAGCATAACAAGGCTCCCAGTTCTCCATGGCCTGTCCTGCCTTTCTGGATTTTACACTTTTTTCAGATGGCCCTTTTGACCGGGGGGCAGTGAGACTTCATTGTAGTGCAGATTTCCTTTGCAATCTTGCTTGGTTGGCCAAAAAGGGCGTATGCGTTTTTTCCTGAATATATTCCGGAAAAAACGCATACGCACTTTTTGGCCAAGTGCATCATTGTGGACGTTCTGCCTCTTTTCCTATGCTTTACATGCAATTCCAGTCTACCTCCTGAAATCGGTTTCCTGCAATTCTGCCCCGCTTTCAAGTCCTCTTGGCAGCCTTACTTCAATATATTTTTGGATGATAGCTGTCATTTATAACTCTGCAGGTGTGTGAATTACAGGGCCCCTGAGCTCCTTTCTTCAACTTGCTTTTTTGTGAGCTGGCCGCAACACCGCAGGATTGCTTCAGGCCCTAGTGTGGTTCCGGCATGGCTCGCTGAGCCTTTGGTTAATTCCTCTTCCTGGTGGGAAATGAGAGTTAAATTTGCCCGTCCAGACTCCTCCAGCTAGTCTCTCATTGGTTCTCCCTATTCCTGTTCATTTTCCGCAGAAATTGCAAACTGGGCCAAACAGGAGGTTAAAGGCACTGACTCTCCAAGTGGGGAGAGTGTTAGTAAAGCGTCTGGAATGTTGCACCCGAGTACCAGGGGACGAAAACTGAGACACATTTGAACACGTTTCCCAATCACACGGTGGATCATACTCTGGGTTCCACATGCATGTTTTAGCTGAAGGAAGAATCCCTTAAACCTGGAGAGTTGAGAACCATGGAATGGGTACCATGCAATATGACTTCAAAGGGTCTGCATTTGCTCACCGAACCTCACCAATCCTTTCTCTGCTGCGTTTATGCCGATGTACACACACTTGATTCTCTTTCGGAGACATATAAATCCATAGGTTTTAAGATTCTTACTAGTCAGGTATATTCTTAGGCGTTTAATATGGGGTGTTGAGTCCACTTCGTGGAGCAAGCAGTAGCTCTTGTCTATTACATATTTGGCTTATGGAAAGGTATCTGTGGTAATTTCAAACTCTGGTTTTATGCAGCACCCCAACTCACCTTTCCCCTTAAGCAAGCATAAGTTGGTTTTCTACATTTGAGACCCTATTCTGTTTTGTAATTCAGTTCCTGTGTAGCCAAGTTTACATTCCGTGTATTAGTGATATTTTATGATGTTTCTTTTTCTGTGTGACTTATTTCACTTAGAATCATTGTACCTGAATCCACTCATTATGCTGCTACTGGCCTGATGACATAGATTTCATTGCTGAGTGATATTGCATTGTACGTAAGTACCACAACTTCTTTATCCATTTTTCGCTTTCTGCGATATTGAACTTGTACCGTAAACGAGGTTCTTGTAAACAGAGCCGTCCCAAACTTTGGGGTGGCTGTTTCTTTTTGATGTTAATTTCCCTATGCTATAAGACCATAAGTGGAAGTGCCCTAGGCTCTGTTGCTTTGTTTTTTAGATGTTTCAGGAAACACCATACACTTCTCCAGAGTGGCTGTTGGCAATTTACATCCCACCCATCAGCCTAACTAGGCTCCCACTTCTCCATGGCCTGTCCTGCCTTTCTGGATTTTACACTTTTTTCAGATGGCCCTTTTGACCGGGGGGCAGTGAGACTTCATTGTAGTGCAGATTTCCTTTGCAAGCTTGCTTGGTTGGCCAAAAAGGGCGTATGCGCTTTTTCCTGAATATATTCAGGAGAAAACGCATACACCCTTTTTGGCCAAGTGCATCATTGTGGACGTTCTGCCTCTTTTCCTATGCTTTACATGCAATTCCAGTCTACCTCCTGAAATCGGTTTCCTGCAATTCTGCCCCGCTTTCAAGTCCTCTTGGCAGCCTTACTTCAATATATTTGTGGACGATAGCTGTCATTTAGAACTCTGCAGGTTTGTGAATTACAGTGCCCCTGAGCTCCTTTCTTCAACTCGCTTTCTTGTGAGCTGGCCGCAACACCGCAGGATTGCTTCAGGCCCTAGTGTGGTTCCGGCATGGCTCGCTGAGCCTTTGGTTAATTCCTCCTCCTGGTGGGAAATGAGAGTTAAATTTGCCCGGCCAGACACCTCGAGCTAGTATCTCATTGGTTCTCCCTATTCCTGTTCATTTTCCGCAGAAATTGCCAACTGGGCCAAACAGGAGGTTAAAGGCACTGACTCTCCAAGTGGGGAGAGTGTTAGTAAAGCATCTGGAATGTTGCACCCGAGTACCAGGGGACGAAAACTGAGACACATTTGAACACGTTTCCCGATCACACGGTGGATCATACTCTGGGTTCCACATGCATGTTTTAGCTGAAGGAAGAATACCTTAAACCTGGAGAGTTGAGACCCATGGAATGGGTACCATGCAATATGAATTCAAAGGGTCTGCATTTGCTCACCGCACCTCACCATTCCTATCACTGCTGCGTTTATGCCGCTGTACACACGCTTGATTCTCTTTCGGAGACATATCAATCCATAGGTTTTAAGATTCTTACTAGTCAGGTATATTCTTAGGCGTTTAATATGGGGTGTTGAGTCCACTTCGTTGAGCAAGCAGTAGCTCTTGTCTATTACGTATTTGGCTTATGGAAAGGTATCTGTGCTAATTTCAATCTCTGGTTTTATGCAGCACCCCAACTCACCTTTCCCCTTAAGCAAGCATAAGTTGGTTTTCTACATTTGAGACCCTATTCTGTTTTGTAATTCAGGTCCTGTGTAGCCAAGTTTACCTTCCGTGTATTAGTGATATCTTATGATGCTTCTTTTTCTGTGTGACTTATTTCACTTAGAATCATCGTACCTGAATCCACTCATTATGCTGCTGCGGGCCTGATGGCATAGATTTAATTGCTGAGTGATATTGCATTGTACGTAAGTCCCAAAACTTCTTTATCCATTTTTCGCTTTCTGCGATATTGAACTTGTACCGGAAACGAGCTTCTTGTAAACAGAGCCGTCCCAAACTTTTGGGTGGCTGTGTCTTTTTGATTTTAATTTCCCTAAGCTATAGGACCATAAGTGGAAGTGCCCTAGGCTCTGTTGCTTTGTTTTTTAGATGTTTCAGGAAACACCATACACTTCTCCTGAGTGGCTGTTGGCAATTTACATCACGCCCATCAGCATAACAAGGCTCCCAGTTCTCCATGGCCTGTCCTGCCTTTCTGGATTTTACACATTTTTCAGATGGCCCTTTTGACCGGGGGGCCGTGAGACTTCATTGTAGTGCAGATTTCCTTTGCAAGCTTGCTTGGTTGGCCAAAAAGGGCGTATGCGTTTTTTCCTGAATATATTCAGGAAAAAACGCATACGCCCTTTTTGGCCAAGTGCATCATTGTGGACGTTCTGCCTCTTTTCCAATGCTTTACATGCAATTCCAGTCTACCTCCTGAAATCGGTTTCCTGCAATTGTGCGCCGCTTTCAAGTCCTCTTGGCAACCTTACTTCAATATATTTTTGGACGATAGCTGTCATTTAGAACTCTGCAGGTGTGTGAATTACAGGGACCCTGAGCTCCTTTCTTCAACTCGCTTTCTTGTGAGCTGGCCGCAACACCGCAGGATTGCTTCAGGCCCTAGTGTGGTTCCGGCATGGCTCGCTGAGCCTTTGGTTAATTCCTCTTCCTGGTGGGAAATGAGAGTTAAATTTGCCCGTCCAGACTCCTCCAGCTAGTCTCTCATTGGTTCTCCCTATTCCTGTTCATTTTCCGCAGAATTTGCAAACTGGGCCAAACAGGAGGTTAAAGGCACTGACTCTCCAAGTGGGGAGAGTGTTAGTAAAGCGTCTGGAATGTTGCACCCGAGTACCAGGGTGCGAAAACTGAGACACATTTGAACACGTTTCCCGATCACACGGTGGATCATACTCTGGGTACAACATGCATGTTTTAGCTGAAGGAAGAATCCCTTAAACCTGGAGAGTTGAGAACCATGGAATGGGTACCATGCAATATGACTTCAAAGGGTCTGCATTTGCTCACCGAACCTCACCAATCCTATCACTGCTGCATTTATGCCGCTGTACACATGCTTGATTCTCCTTCGGAGACATATAAATCCATAGGTTTTAAGATTCTTACTAGTCAAGTATATTCTTAGGCGTTTAATATGGGGTGTTGAGTCCACTTCGTTGAGCAAGCAGTAGCTCTTGTCTATTACATATTTGGCTTATGGAAAGGTATCTGTGCTAATTTCCATCTCTGGTTTTATGCAGCACCCCAACTCACCTTTCCCCTTAAGCAAGCATAAGTTGGTTTTCTACATTTGAGACCCTATTCTGTTTTGTAATTCAGTTCCTGTGTAGCCAACTTTACATTCCGTGTATTAGTGATATCTTATGATGTTTCTTTTTCTGTGTGACATATTTCACTTAGAATCATCGTACCTGAATCCACTCATTATGCTGCTACGGGCATGATGACATAGATTTCATTGCTGAATGATATTGCATTGTACGTAAGTCCCACAACTTCTTTATCCATTTTTCGCTTTCTGCGATATTGAACTTGTACCGGAAACGAGGTTCTTGTAAACAGAGCCGTCCCAAACTTTGGGGTGGCTGTGTCTTTTTGATTTTAATTTCCCTAAGCTATAGGACCATAAGTGGAAGTGCCCTAGGCTCTGTTGCTTTGTTTTTTAGATGTTTCAGGAAACACCATACACTTCTCCAGAGTGGCTGTTGGCAATTTACATCCCGCCCATCAGCATAAGAAGGCTCCCAGTTCTCCATGGCCTGTCCTGCCTTTCTGGATTTTACACTTTTTTCAGATGGCCCTTTTGACCGGGGGGCAGTGAGACTTCATTGTAGTGCAGATTTCCTTTGCAAGCTTGCTTGGTTGGCCAAAAAGGGCGTATGCGTTTTTTCCTGAATATATTCAGGAAAAAACGCATACGCCCTTTTTGGCCAAGTGCATCATTGTGGACGTTCTGCCTCTTTTCCTATGCTTTACATGCAATTCCAGTCTACCTCCTGAAATCGGTTTCCTGCAATTCTGCCCCGCTTTCAAGTCCTCTTGGCAGCCTTACTTCAATATATTTTTGGACGATAGCTGTCATTTAGAACTCTGCAGGTGTGTGAATTACAGGGCCCCTGAGCTCCTTTCTTCAACTCGCTTTCTTGTGAGCTGGCCGCAACACCGCAGGATTGCTTCAGGCCCTAGTGTGGTTCCGGCATGGCTCGCTGAGCCTTTGGTTAATTCCTCTTCTTGGTGGGAATTGAGAGTTAAATTTACCCGTCCAGACACCTCCAGCTAGTCTCTCATTGGTTCTCCCTATTCCTGTTCATTTTCCGCAGAAATTGCAAACTGGGCCAAACAGGAGGTTAAAGGCACTGACTCTCCAAGTGGGGAGAGTGTTAGTAAAGCGTCTGGAATGTTGCACCCGAGTACCAGGGGACGAAAACTGAGACACATTTGAACACGTTTCCCGATCACACGGTGGATCATACTCTGGGTTCCACATGCATGTTTTAGCTGAAGGAAGAATCCCTTAAACCTGGAGAGTTGAGAACCATGGAATGGGTACCATGCAATATGACTTCAAAGGGTCTGCATTTGCTCACCGAACCTCACCAATCCTATCACTGCTGCGTTTATGCCGCTGTACACATGCTTGATTCTCTTTCGGAGACATATAAATCCATAGGTTTTAAGATTCTTACTAGTCAGGTATATTCTTAGGCGTTTAATATGGGGTTTTGAGTCCACTTCGTTGAGAAAGCAGTAGCTCTTGTCTATTACATATTTGGCTTATGGAAAGGTATCTGTGCTAATTTCAATCTCTGGTTTTATGCAGCACCCCAACTCACCTTTCCCCTTAAGCAAGCATAAGTTGGTTTTCTACATTTGAGACCCTATTCTGTTTTGTAATTCAGTTCCTCTGTAGCCAAGTTTACATTCCATGTATTAGTGATAACTTATGATGTTTCTTTTTCTGTGTGACATATTTCACTTAGAATCATCGTATCTGAATCCACTCATTATGCTGCTATGGGCCTGATGAAAGAGATTTCATTGCTGAGTGATATTGCATTGTACGTTAGTACCACAACTTCTTTATCCACTTTTCGCTTTCTGTGATATTGAACTTTTACCAGAAACGAGGTTCTTGTAAACAGAGCCGTCCCAAACTTTGGGGTGGCTGTGTCTTTTTGATTTTAATTTCCCTAAGCTATAGGACCATAAGTGGAAGTGCCCTAGGCTCTGTTGCTTTGTTTTTTAGATGTTTCAGGAAACACCATACACTTCTCCAGAGTGGCTGTTGGCAATTTACATCACGCCCATCAGCATAACAAGGCTCCCAGTTCTCCATGGCCTGTCCTGCCTTTCTGGATTTTACACATTTTTCAGATGGCCCTTTTGACCGGGGGGCAGTGAGACTTCATTGTAGTGCAGATTTCCTTTGCAAGCTTGCTTGGTTGGCCAAAAAGGGCATATGCGTTTTTTCCTGAATATATTCAGGAAAAAACGCATACGCCCTTTTTGGCCAAGTGCATCATTGTGGACGTTCTGCCTCTTTTCCAATGCTTTACATGCAATTCCAGTCTACCTCCTGAAATCGGTTTCCTGCAATTCTGCCCCGCTTTCAAGTCCTCTTGGCAGCCTTACTTCAATATATTTTTGGACGATAGCTGTCATTTAGAACTCTGCAGGTGTGTGAATTACAGGGCCCCTGAGCTCCTTTCTTCAACTCGCTTTCTTGTGAGCTGGCCGCAACACCGCAGGATTGCTTCAGGCCCTAGTGTGGTTCCGGCATGGCTCGCTGAGCCTTTGGTTAATTCCTCTTCTTGGTGGGAAATGAGAGTTAAATTTGCCCGTCCAGACTCCTCCAGCTAGTCTCTCATTGGTTCTCCCTATTCCTGTTCATTTTCCGCAGAAATTGCAAACTGGGCCAAACAGGAGGTTAAAGGCAGTGACTCTCCAAGTGGGGAGAGTGTTAGTAAAGCGTCTGGAATGTTGCACCCGAGTACCAGGGTGCGAAAACTGAGACACATTTGAACACGTTTCCCGATCACACGGTGGATCATACTCTGGGTACAACATGCATGTTTTAGCTGAAGGAAGAATCCCTTAAACCTGGAGAGTTGAGAACCATGGAATGGGTACCATGCAATATGACTTCAAAGGGTCTGCATTTGCTCACCGAACCTCACCAATCCTATCACTGCTGCATTTATGCCGCTGTACACATGCTTGATTCTCCTTCGGAGACATATAAATCCATAGGTTTTAAGATTCTTACTAGTCAAGTATATTCTTAGGCGTTTAATATGGGGTGTTGAGTCCACTTCGTTGAGCAAGCAGTAGCTCTTGTCTATTACATATTTGGCTTATGGAAAGGTATCTGTGCTAATTTCCATCTCTGGTTTTATGCAGCACCCCAACTCACCTTTCCCCTTAAGCAAGCATAAGTTGGTTTTCTACATTTGAGACCCTATTCTGTTTTGTAATTCAGTTCCTGTGTAGCCAACTTTACATTCCGTGTATTAGTGATATCTTATGATGTTTCTTTTTCTGTGTGACATATTTCACTTAGAATCATCGTACCTGAAACCACTCATTATGCTGCTACGGGCATGATGACATAGATTTCATTGCTGAATGATATTGCATTGTACGTAAGTCCCACAACTTCTTTATCCATTTTTCGCTTTCTGCGATATTGAACTTGTACCGGAAATGAGGTTCTTGTAAACAGAGCCGTCCCAAACTTTGGGGTGGCTGTGTCTTTTTGATTTTAATTTCCCTAAGCTATAGGACCATAAGTGGAAGTGCCCTAGGCTCTGTTGCTTTGTTTTTTAGATGTTTCAGGAAACACCATACACTTCTCCAGAGTGGCTGTTGGCAATTTACATCCCGCCCATCAGCATAAGAAGGCTCCCAGTTCTCCATGGCCTGTCCTGCCTTTCTGGATTTTACACTTTTTTCAGATGGCCCTTTTGACCGGGGGGCAGTGAGACTTCATTGTAGTGCAGATTTCCTTTGCAAGCTTGCTTGGTTGGCCAAAAAGGGCGTATGCGTTTTTTCCTGGGAAATAACGCATACGCCCTTTTTGGCCATGTGCATCATTGTGGACGTTCTGCCTCTTTTCCTATGCTTTTCATGCAATTCCAGTCTACCTCCTGAAATCGGTTTCCTGCAATTCTGCCCCGCTTTCAAGTCCTCTTGGCAGCCTTACTTCAATATATTTTTGGATGATAGCTGTCATTTAGAACTCTGCAGGTGTGTGAATTACAGTGCCCCTGAGCTCCTTTCTTCAACTCGCTTTCTTGTGAGCTGGCCGCAACACAGCAGGATTGCTTCAGGCCCTAGTGTGGTTCCGGGATGGCTCGCTGAGCCTTTGGTTAATTCCTCTTCTTGGTGGGAAATGAGAGTTAAATTTACCCGTCCAGACACCTCCAGCTAGTCTCTCATTGGTTCTCCCTATTCCTGTTCA
This sequence comes from Pseudorca crassidens, assembly GCF_039906515.1. Lineage (NCBI taxonomy): Eukaryota > Metazoa > Chordata > Mammalia > Artiodactyla > Delphinidae > Pseudorca > Pseudorca crassidens. The sequence goes on from NW_027136101.1 coordinate 133,519, forward strand.
TTTTCCGCAGAAATTGCAAACTGGGCCAAACAGGAGGTTAAAGGCACTGACTCTCCAAGTGGGGAGAGTGTTAGTAAAGCGTCTGGAATGTTGCACCCGAGTACCAGGGGACGAAAACTGAGACACATTTGAACACGTTTCCCGATCACACAGTGGATCATACTCTGGGTTCCACATGCATGTTTTAGCTGAAGGAAGAATCCCTTAAACCTGTAGAGTTGAGAACCATGGAAAGGGTACCATGCAATATGACTTCAAAGTGTCTGCATTTGCTCACCGAACCTCACCAATCCTATCACTGCTGCGTTTATGCCGCTGTACACACGCTTGATTCTCTTTCGGAGACGTATAAATCCATAGGTTTTAAGATTCTTACTAGTCAGGTATATTCTTAGGCGTTTAATATGGGGTGTTGAGTCCACTTCGTTGAGCAAGCAGTAGCTCTTGTCTATTACGTATTTGGCTTATGGAAAGGTATCTGTGCTAATTTCAATCTCTGGTTTTATGCAGCACCTCAACTCACCTTTCCCCTTAAGCAAGCATAAGTTGGTTTTCTACATTTGAGACCCTATTCTGTTTTGTAATTCAGTTCCTGTGTAGCCAAGTTTACATTCCGTGTATTAGTGATATCTTATGATGTTTCTTTTTCTGTGTGACTTATTTCACTTAGAATCATCGTACCTGAATCCACTCATTATGCTGCTACTGGCCTGATGACATAGATTTCATTGCTGAGTGATATTGCATTGTACGTAAGTACCACAACTTCTTTATCCATTTTTCGCTTTCTGCGATATTGAACTTGTACCGGAAACGAGGTTCTTGTAAACAGAGCCGTCCCAAACTTTGGGGTGCCTGTGTCTTTTTGATTTTAATTTCCCTAATCTATAGGACCGTAAGTGGAAGTGCCCTAGGCTCTGTTGCTTTGTTTTTTAGATGTTTCAGGAAACACCATACACTTCTCCAGAGTGGCTGTTGGCAATTTACATCACGCCCATCAGCATAACAAGGCTCCCAGTTCTCCATGGCCTGTCCTGCCTTTCTGGATTTTACACTTTTTTCAGATGGCCCTTTTGACCGGGGGGCAGTGAGACTTCATTTTAGTGCAGATTTCCTTTGCAAGCTTGCTTGGTTGGCCAAAAAGGGCGTATGCGTTTTTTCCGGAATATATTCAGGAAAAAACGCATACGCCCTTTTTGGCCAAGTGCATCATTGTGGACGTTCTGCCTCTTTTCCTATGCTTTACATGCAATTCCAGTCTACCTCCTGAAATCGGTTTCCTGCAATTCTGCCCCGCTTTCAAGTCCTCTTGGCAGCCTTACTTCAATATATTTTTGGATGATAGCTGTCATTTATAACTCTGCAGGTGTGTGAATTACAGGGCCCCTGAGCTCCTTTCTTCAACTCGCTTTCTTGTGAGCTGGCCGCAACACCGCAGGATTGCTTCAGGCCCTAGTGTGGTTCCGGCATGGCTCGCTGAGCCTTTGGTTAATTCCTCTTCTTGGTGGGAAATGAGAGTTAAATTTACCCGTCCAGACACCTCCAGCTAGTCTCTCATTGGTTCTCCCTATTCCTGTTCATTTTCCACAGAAATTGCAAACTGGGCCAAACAGGAGGTTAAAGGCACTGACTCTCCAAGTGGGGAGAGTGTTAGTAAAGCGTCTGGAATGTTGCACCCGAGTACCAGGGGACGAAAACTGAGACACATTTGAACACGTTTCCCGATCACACGGTGGATCATACTCTGGGTTCCACATGCATGTTTTAGCTGAAGGAAGAATCCCTTAAACCTGGAGAGTTGAGAACCATGGAATGGGTACCATGCAATATGACTTCAAAGGGTCTGCATTTGCTCACCGAACCTCACCAATCCTATCACTGCTGCGTTTATGCCGCTGTACACATGCTTGATTCTCTTTCGGAGACATATAAATCCATAGGTTTTAAGATTCTTACTAGTCAGGTATATTCTTAGGCGGTTAATATGGGGTGTTGAGTCCAGTTCGTTGAGAAAGCAGTAGCTCTTGTCTATTACATATTTGGCTTATGGAAAGGTATCTGTGCTAATTTCCATCTCTGGTTTTATGCAGCACCCCAACTCACCTTTCCCCTTAAGCAAGCATAAGTTGGTTTTCTACATTTGAGACCCTATTCTGTTTTGTAATTCAGTTCCTGTGTAGCCAAGTTTACATTCCATGTATTAGTGATATCTTATGATGTTTCTTTTTCTGTGTGACTTATTTCACTTAGAATCATCGTACCTGAATCCACTCATTATGCTGCTACTGGCCTGATGACATAGATTTCATTGCTGAGTGATATTGCATTGTACGTAAGTACCACAACTTCTTTATCCATTTTTCGCTTTCTGCGATATTGAACTTGTACCGTAAACGAGGTTCTTGTAAACAGAGCCGTCCCAAACTTTGGGGTGCCTGTGTCTTTTTGATTTTAATTTCCCTAATCTATAGGACCGTAAGTGGAAGTGCCCTAGGCTCTGTTGCTTTGTTTTTTAGATGTTTCAGGAACCACCATACACTTCTCCAGAGTGGCTGTTGGCAATTTACATCCCGCCCATCAGCATAACAAGGCTCCCAGTTCTCCATGGCCTGTCCTGCCTTTCTGGATTTTACACTTTTTTCAGATGGCCCTTTTGACCGGGGGGCAGTGAGACTTCATTGTAGTGCAGATTTCCTTTGCAAGCTTGCTTGGTTGGCCAAAAAGGGCGTATGAGTTTTTTCCTGAATATATTCAGGAAAAAACGCATAAGCCCTTTTTGGCCAAGTGCATCATTGTGGACGTTCTGCCTCTTTTCCTATGCTTTACATGCAATTCCAGTCTACCTCCTGAAATCGGTTTCCTGCAATTCTGCCCCGATTTCAAGTCCTCTTGGCAGCCTTACTTCAATATATTTTTGGACGATAGCTGTCATTTAGAACTCTGCAGGTGTGTGAATTACAGGGCCCCTGAGCTCCTTTCTTCAACTCGCTTTCTTGTGAGCTGGCCGCAACACCGCAGGATTGCTTCAGGCTCTAGTGTGGTTCCGCATGGCTCGCTGAGCCTTTGGTTAATTCCTCTTCTTGGTGGGAAATGAGAGTTAAATTTGCCCGTCCAGACACCTCCAGCTAGTCTCTCATTGGTTCTCCCTATTCCTGTTCATTTTCCGCAGAAATTGCAAACTGGGCCAAACAGGAGGTTAAAGGCACTGACTCTCCAAGTGGGGAGAGTGTTAGTAAAGCGTCTGGAATGTTGCACCCGAGTACCAGGGGACGAAAACTGAGACACATTTGAACACGTTTCCCGATCACACGGTGGATCATACTCTGGGTTCCACATGCATGTTTTAGCTGAAGGAAGAATCCCTTAAACCTGGAGAGTTGAGAACCATGGAATGGGTACCATGCAATATGACTTCAAAGGGTCTGCATTTGCTCACCGAACCTCACCAATCCTATCACTGCTGCGTTTATGCCGCTGTACACACGCTTGATTCTCCTTCGGAGACATATAAATCCATAGGTTTTAAGATTCTTACTAGTCAGGTATATTCTTTGGCGTTTAATATGGGGTGTTGAGTCCACTTCGTTGAGCAAGCAGTAGCTCTTGTCTATTACATATTTGGCTTATGGAAAGGTATCTGTGCTAATTTCCATCTCTGGTTTTATGCAGCACCCCAACTCACCTTTCCCCTTAAGCAAGCATAAGTTGGTTTTCTACATTTGAGACCCTATTCTGTTTTGTAATTCAGTTCCTGTGTAGCCAACTTTACATTCCGTGTATTAGTGATATCTTATGATGTTTCTTTTTCTGTGTGACATATTTCACTTAGAATCATCGTACCTGAATCCACTCATTATGCTGCTACGGGCATGATGACATAGATTTCATTGCTGAATGATATTGCATTGTACGTAAGTCCCACAACTTCTTTATCCATTTTTCGCTTTCTGCGATATTGAACTTGTACCGGAAACGAGGTTCTTGTAAACAGAGCCGTCCCAAACTTTGGGGTGGCTGTGTCTTTTTGATTTTAATTTCCCTAAGCTATAGGACCATAAGTGGAAGTGCCCTAGGCTCTGTTGCTTTGTTTTTTAGATGTTTCAGGAAACACCATACACTTCTCCAGAGTGGCTGTTGGCAATTTACATCACGCCCATCAGCATAACAAGGCTCCCAGTTCTCCATGGCCTGTCCTGCCTTTCTGGATTTTACACTTTTTTCAGATGGCCCTTTTGACCGGGGGGCAGTGAGACTTCATTGTAGTGCAGATTTCCTTTGCAAGCTTGCTTGGTTGGCCAAAAAGGGCGTATGCGTTTTTTCCTGAATATATTCAGGAAAAAACGCATACGCCCTTTTTGGCCAAGTGCATCATTGTGGACGTTCTGCCTCTTTTCCTATGCTTTACATGCAATTCCAGTCTACCTCCTGAAATCGGTTTCCTGCAATTCTGCCCCGCTTTCAAGTCCTCTTGGCAGCCTTACTTCAATATATTTTTGGACGATAGCTGTCATTTAGAACTCTGCAGGTGTGTGAATTACAGGGCCCCTGAGCTCCTTTCTTCAACTCGCTTTCTTGTGAGCTGGCCGCAACACCGCAGGATTGCTTCAGGCCCTAGTGTGGTTCCGGCATGGCTCGCTGAGCCTTTGGTTAATTCCTCTTCTTGGTGGGAATTGAGAGTTAAATTTACCCGTCCAGACACCTCCAGCTAGTCTCTCATTGGTTCTCCCTATTCCTGTTCATTTTCCGCAGAAATTGCAAACTGGGCCAAACAGGAGGTTAAAGGCACTGACTCTCCAAGTGGGGAGAGTGTTAGTAAAGCGTCTGGAATGTTGCACCCGAGTACCAGGGGACGAAAACTGAGACACATTTGAACACGTTTCCCGATCACACGGTGGATCATACTCTGGGTTCCACATGCATGTTTTAGCTGAAGGAAGAATCCCTTAAACCTGGAGAGTTGAGAACCATGGAATGGGTACCATGCAATATGACTTCAAAGGGTCTGCATTTGCTCACCGAACCTCACCAATCCTATCACTGCTGCGTTTATGCCGCTGTACACATGCTTGATTCTCTTTCGGAGACATATAAATCCATAGGTTTTAAGATTCTTACTAGTCAGGTATATTCTTAGGCGTTTAATATGGGGTGTTGAGTCCACTTCGTTGAGAAAGCAGTAGCTCTTGTCTATTACATATTTGGCTTATGGAAAGGTATCTGTGCTAATTTCAATCTCTGGTTTTATGCAGCACCCCAACTCACCTTTCCCCTTAAGCAAGCATAAGTTGGTTTTCTACATTTGAGACCCTATTCTGTTTTGTAATTCAGTTCCTCTGTAGCCAAGTTTACATTCCATGTATTAGTGATAACTTATGATGTTTCTTTTTCTGTGTGACATATTTCACTTAGAATCATCGTATCTGAATCCACTCATTATGCTGCTATGGGCCTGATGAAAGAGATTTCATTGCTGAGTGATATTGCATTGTACGTTAGTACCACAACTTCTTTATCCACTTTTCGCTTTCTGTGATATTGAACTTTTACCAGAAACGAGGTTCTTGTAAACAGAGCCGTCCCAAACTTTGGGGTGGCTGTGTCTTTTTGATTTTAATTTCCCTAAGCTATAGGACCATAAGTGGAAGTGCCCTAGGCTCTGTTGCTTTGTTTTTTAGATGTTTCAGGAAACACCATACACTTCTCCAGAGTGGCTGTTGGCAATTTACATCACGCCCATCAGCATAACAAGGCTCCCAGTTCTCCATGGCCTGTCCTGCCTTTCTGGATTTTACACATTTTTCAGATGGCCCTTTTGACCGGGGGGCAGTGAGACTTCATTGTAGTGCAGATTTCCTTTGCAAGCTTGCTTGGTTGGCCAAAAAGGGCATATGCGTTTTTTCCTGAATATATTCAGGAAAAAACGCATACGCCCTTTTTGGCCAAGTGCATCATTGTGGACGTTCTGCCTCTTTTCCAATGCTTTACATGCAATTCCAGTCTACCTCCTGAAATCGGTTTCCTGCAATTCTGCCCCGCTTTCAAGTCCTCTTGGCAGCCTTACTTCAATATATTTTTGGACGATAGCTGTCATTTAGAACTCTGCAGGTGTGTGAATTACAGGGCCCCTGAGCTCCTTTCTTCAACTCGCTTTCTTGTGAGCTGGCCGCAACACCGCAGGATTGCTTCAGGCCCTAGTGTGGTTCCGGCATGGCTCGCTGAGCCTTTGGTTAATTCCTCTTCTTGGTGGGAAATGAGAGTTAAATTTGCCCGTCCAGACTCCTCCAGCTAGTCTCTCATTGGTTCTCCCTATTCCTGTTCATTTTCCGCAGAAATTGCAAACTGGGCCAAACAGGAGGTTAAAGGCAGTGACTCTCCAAGTGGGGAGAGTGTTAGTAAAGCGTCTGGAATGTTGCACCCGAGTACCAGGGTGCGAAAACTGAGACACATTTGAACACGTTTCCCGATCACACGGTGGATCATACTCTGGGTACAACATGCATGTTTTAGCTGAAGGAAGAATCCCTTAAACCTGGAGAGTTGAGAACCATGGAATGGGTACCATGCAATATGACTTCAAAGGGTCTGCATTTGCTCACCGAACCTCACCAATCCTATCACTGCTGCATTTATGCCGCTGTACACATGCTTGATTCTCCTTCGGAGACATATAAATCCATAGGTTTTAAGATTCTTACTAGTCAAGTATATTCTTAGGCGTTTAATATGGGGTGTTGAGTCCACTTCGTTGAGCAAGCAGTAGCTCTTGTCTATTACATATTTGGCTTATGGAAAGGTATCTGTGCTAATTTCCATCTCTGGTTTTATGCAGCACCCCAACTCACCTTTCCCCTTAAGCAAGCATAAGTTGGTTTTCTACATTTGAGACCCTATTCTGTTTTGTAATTCAGTTCCTGTGTAGCCAACTTTACATTCCGTGTATTAGTGATATCTTATGATGTTTCTTTTTCTGTGTGACATATTTCACTTAGAATCATCGTACCTGAAACCACTCATTATGCTGCTACGGGCATGATGACATAGATTTCATTGCTGAATGATATTGCATTGTACGTAAGTCCCACAACTTCTTTATCCATTTTTCGCTTTCTGCGATATTGAACTTGTACCGGAAATGAGGTTCTTGTAAACAGAGCCGTCCCAAACTTTGGGGTGGCTGTGTCTTTTTGATTTTAATTTCCCTAAGCTATAGGACCATAAGTGGAAGTGCCCTAGGCTCTGTTGCTTTGTTTTTTAGATGTTTCAGGAAACACCATACACTTCTCCAGAGTGGCTGTTGGCAATTTACATCCCGCCCATCAGCATAAGAAGGCTCCCAGTTCTCCATGGCCTGTCCTGCCTTTCTGGATTTTACACTTTTTTCAGATGGCCCTTTTGACCGGGGGGCAGTGAGACTTCATTGTAGTGCAGATTTCCTTTGCAAGCTTGCTTGGTTGGCCAAAAAGGGCGTATGCGTTTTTTCCTGGGAAATAACGCATACGCCCTTTTTGGCCATGTGCATCATTGTGGACGTTCTGCCTCTTTTCCTATGCTTTTCATGCAATTCCAGTCTACCTCCTGAAATCGGTTTCCTGCAATTCTGCCCCGCTTTCAAGTCCTCTTGGCAGCCTTACTTCAATATATTTTTGGATGATAGCTGTCATTTAGAACTCTGCAGGTGTGTGAATTACAGTGCCCCTGAGCTCCTTTCTTCAACTCGCTTTCTTGTGAGCTGGCCGCAACACAGCAGGATTGCTTCAGGCCCTAGTGTGGTTCCGGGATGGCTCGCTGAGCCTTTGGTTAATTCCTCTTCTTGGTGGGAAATGAGAGTTAAATTTACCCGTCCAGACACCTCCAGCTAGTCTCTCATTGGTTCTCCCTATTCCTGTTCATTTTCCGCAGAAATTGCAAACTGGGCCAAACAGGAGGTTAAAGGCACTGACTCTCCAAGTGGGGAGAGTGTTAGTAAAGCGTCTGGAATGTTGCACCCGAGTACCAGGGGACGAAAACTGAGACACATTTGAACACGTTTCCCGATCACACAGTGGATCATACTCTGGGTTCCACATGCATGTTTTAGCTGAAGGAAGAATCCCTTAAACCTGTAGAGTTGAGAACCATGGAAAGGGTACCATGCAATATGACTTCAAAGTGTCTGCATTTGCTCACCGAACCTCACCAATCCTATCACTGCTGCGTTTATGCCGCTGTACACACGCTTGATTCTCTTTCGGAGACGTATAAATCCATAGGTTTTAAGATTCTTACTAGTCAGGTATATTCTTAGGCGTTTAATATGGGGTGTTGAGTCCACTTCGTTGAGCAAGCAGTAGCTCTTGTCTATTACGTATTTGGCTTATGGAAAGGTATCTGTGCTAATTTCAATCTCTGGTTTTATGCAGCACCTCAACTCACCTTTCCCCTTAAGCAAGCATAAGTTGGTTTTCTACATTTGAGACCCTATTCTGTTTTGTAATTCAGTTCCTGTGTAGCCAAGTTTACATTCCGTGTATTAGTGATATCTTATGATGTTTCTTTTTCTGTGTGACTTATTTCACTTAGAATCATCGTACCTGAATCCACTCATTATGCTGCTACTGGCCTGATGACATAGATTTCATTGCTGAGTGATATTGCATTGTACGTAAGTACCACAACTTCTTTATCCATTTTTCGCTTTCTGCGATATTGAACTTGTACCGGAAACGAGGTTCTTGTAAACAGAGCCGTCCCAAACTTTGGGGTGCCTGTGTCTTTTTGATTTTAATTTCCCTAATCTATAGGACCGTAAGTGGAAGTGCCCTAGGCTCTGTTGCTTTGTTTTTTAGATGTTTCAGGAAACACCATACACTTCTCCAGAGTGGCTGTTGGCAATTTACATCACGCCCATCAGCATAACAAGGCTCCCAGTTCTCCATGGCCTGTCCTGCCTTTCTGGATTTTACACTTTTTTCAGATGGCCCTTTTGACCGGGGGGCAGTGAGACTTCATTTTAGTGCAGATTTCCTTTGCAAGCTTGCTTGGTTGGCCAAAAAGGGCGTATGCGTTTTTTCCGGAATATATTCAGGAAAAAACGCATACGCCCTTTTTGGCCAAGTGCATCATTGTGGACGTTCTGCCTCTTTTCCTATGCTTTACATGCAATTCCAGTCTACCTCCTGAAATCGGTTTCCTGCAATTCTGCCCCGCTTTCAAGTCCTCTTGGCAGCCTTACTTCAATATATTTTTGGATGATAGCTGTCATTTATAACTCTGCAGGTGTGTGAATTACAGGGCCCCTGAGCTCCTTTCTTCAACTCGCTTTCTTGTGAGCTGGCCGCAACACCGCAGGATTGCTTCAGGCCCTAGTGTGGTTCCGGCATGGCTCGCTGAGCCTTTGGTTAATTCCTCTTCTTGGTGGGAAATGAGAGTTAAATTTACCCGTCCAGACACCTCCAGCTAGTCTCTCATTGGTTCTCCCTATTCCTGTTCATTTTCCACAGAAATTGCAAACTGGGCCAAACAGGAGGTTAAAGGCACTGACTCTCCAAGTGGGGAGAGTGTTAGTAAAGCGTCTGGAATGTTGCACCCGAGTACCAGGGGACGAAAACTGAGACACATTTGAACACGTTTCCCGATCACACGGTGGATCATACTCTGGGTTCCACATGCATGTTTTAGCTGAAGGAAGAATCCCTTAAACCTGGAGAGTTGAGAACCATGGAATGGGTACCATGCAATATGACTTCAAAGGGTCTGCATTTGCTCACCGAACATCACCAACCCTTTCTCTGCTGCGTTTATGCCACTGTACACACACTTCCTTCTCTTTCGGAGACATATAAATCCATAGGTTTTAAGATTCTTACTAGTCAGGTATATTCTTAGGCGTTTAATATGGGGTGTTGAGTCCACTTCGTTGAGCAAGCAGTAGCTCTTGTCTATTACATATTTGGCTTATGGAAAGATATCTGTGCTAATTTCAATCTCTGGTTTTATGCAGCACCCCAACTCACCTTTCCCCTTAAGCAAGCATAAGTTGGTTTTCTACATTTGAGACCCTATTCTGTTTTGTAATTCAGTTCCTGTGTAGGCAAGTTTACATTCCGTGTATTAGTGATATCTTATGATGTTTCTTTTTCTGTGTGACTTATTTCACTTAGAATCATCGTACCTGAATCCACTCATTATGCTGCTACTGGCCTGATGACATAGATTTCATTGCTGAGTGATATTGCATTGTACGTAAGTACCACAACTTCTTTATCCATTTTTCGCTTTCTGCGATATTGAACTTGTACCATAAACGAGGTTCTTGTAAACAGAGCCGTCCCAAACTTTGGGGTGGCTGTGTCTTTTTGATTTTAATTTCCCTAATCTATAGGACCATAAGTGGAAGTGCCCTAGGCTCTGTTGCTTTGTTTTTTAGATGTTTCAGGAAACACCATACACTTCTCCAGAGTGGCTGTTGGCAATTTACATCCCGCCCATCAGCATAAGAAGGCTCCCATTTCTCCATGGCCTGTCCTGCCTTTCTGGATTTTACACTTTTTTCAGATGTCCCTTTTGACCGGGGGGCAGTGAGACTTCATTGTAGTGCAGATTTCATTTGCAAGATTGCTTGGTTGGCCAAAAAGGGCGTATGCGTTTTTTCCTGAATATATTCAGGAAAAAACGCATACGCCCTTTTTGGCCAAGTGCATCATTGTGGACGTTCTGCCTCTTTTCCTATGCTTTACATGCAATTCCAGTCTACCTCCTGAAATCGGTTTCCTGCAATTCTGCCCCGCTTTCAAGTCCTCTTGGCACCCTTACTTCAATATATTTTTGGACGATAGCTGTCATTTATAACTCTGCAGGTGTGTGAATTACAGGGCCCCTGAGCTCCTTTCTTCAAGTCGCTTTCTTGTGAGCTGGCCGCAACACCGCAGGATTGCTTCAGGCCCTAGTGTGGTTCCGGCATGGCTCACTGAGCCTTTGGTTAATTCCTCTTCTTGGTGGGAAATGAGAGTTAAATTTGCCCGTCCAGACACCTCCAGCTAGTCTCTCATTGGTTCTCCCTATTCCTGTTCATTTTCCGCAGAAATTGCAAACTGGGCCAAACAGGAGGTTAAAGGCACTGACTCTCCAAGTGGGGAGAGTGTTAGTAAAGCGTCTGGAATGTTGCACCCGAGTACCAGGGGACGAAAACTGAGACACATTTGAACACATTTCCCGATCACACGGTGGATCATACTCTGGGTTCCACATGCATGTTTTAGCTGAAGGAAGAATCCCTTAAAGCTGGAGAGTTGAGAACCATGGAATGGGTACCATGCAATATGACTTCAAAGGGTCTGCATTTGCTCACCGAACCTCACCAATCCTATCACTGCTGCGTTTATGCCGCTGTACACATGCTTGATTCTCTTTCGGAGACATATAAATCCATAGGTTTTAAGATTCTTACTAGTCAGGTATATTCTTAGGCGTTTAATATGGGGTGTTGAGTCCACTTCGTTGAGCAAGCAGTAGCTCTTGTCTATTACATATTTGGCTTATGGAAAGGTATCTGTGCTAATTTCAATCTCTGGTTTTATGCAGCACCCCAACTCACCTTTCCCCTTAAGCAAGCATAAGTTGGTTTTCTACATTTGAGACCCTATTCTGTTTTGTAATTCAGTTCCTGTGTAGCCAAGTTTACATTCCGTGTATTAGTGATATCTTATGATGTTTCTTTTTCTGTGTGACTTATTTCACTTAGAATCATCGTACCTGAATCCACTCATTATGCTGCTACTGGCCTGATGACATAGATTTCATTGCTGAGTGATATTGCATTGTACGTAAGTACAACAACTTCTTTATCCATTTTTCGCTTTCTGCGATATTGAACTTGTACCGTAAACGAGGTTCTTGTAAACAGAGCCATCCCAAACTTTGGGGTGGCTGTGTCTTTTTTATTTTAATTTCCCTAAGCTATAGCACCATAAGTGGAAGTGCCCTAGGCTCTGTTGCTTTGTTTTTTAGATGTTTCAGGAAACACCATACACTTATCCAGAGTGGCTGTTGGCAATTTACATCACGTCCATTGGCATAACAAAACTCCCAGTTCTCCATGGCCTGTCCTGCCTTTCTGGATTTTACTCTTTTTTCAGATGGCCCTTTTGACCGGGGAGCAGTGAGACTTCATTGTAGTGCAGATTTCCTTTGCAAGCTTGCTTGTTTGGCCAAAAAGGGCGTATGCATTTTTTCCTGAATATATTCAGGAAAAAACGTATACGCCCTTTTTGGCCAAGTGCATCATTGTGGCCGTTCTCCCTCTTTTCCTATGCTTTACATGCAATTCCAGTCTACCTCCTGAAATTGGTTTCCTGCAATTCTGCCCCGCTTCCAAGTCCTCTTGGCAGCCTTACTTCAATATATTTTTGGACGATAGCTGTCATTTAGAACTCTGCAGGTGTGTGAATTACAGGGCCCCTGAGCTCCTTTCTTCAACTCGCTTTCTTGTGAGCTGGCCGCAACACCGCAGGATTGCTTCAGGCCCTAGTGTGGTTCCGGCATGGCTCGCTGAGCCTTTGGTTAATCCCTCTTCCTGGTGGGAAATGAGAGTTAAATTTGCCCGTCCAGACACCTCCAGCTAGTCTCTCATTGGTTCTCCCTATTCCTGTTCCTTTTCTGCAGAAATTGCAAACTGGGCCAAACAGGAGGTTAAAGGCACTGACTCTCCAAGTGGGGCGAGTGTTAGTAAAGCGTCTGGAATGTTGCACCCGAGTACCAGGGGACGAAAACTGAGACACATTTGAACACGTTTCCCGATCACACGGTGGATTATACTCTGGGTTCCACATGCATGTTTTAGCTGAAGGATGAATCCCTTAAACCTGGAGAGTTGAGAACCATGGAATGGGTACCATGCAATATGACTTCAAACGGTCTTCATTTGCTCACCGAACCTCACCAATCCTTTCACTGCTGCCTTTATGTCGCTGTACACACGCTTGATTCTCTTTCGGAGACATATAAATCCATAGGTTTTAAGATTCTTACTAGTCAGGTATATTCTTAGGCGTTTAATATGGGGTGTTGAGTCCGCTTCGTTGAGCAAGGAGTAGCTCTTGTCTATTACATATTTGTCTTATGGAAAGGAATCTGTGTTAATTTCAATCTCTGGTTTTCTGCAGCACCCCAACTCACCTTTCCCCTTAAGCAAGCATAAGTTGGTTTTCTACATTTGAGACCCTGTTCTGTTTTGTAATTCAGTTCCTGTGTAGCCAAGCTTACATTCCGTGTATTAGTGATATCTTATGATGTTTCTTTTTCTGTGTGACTTATTTCACTTAGAATCATCGTACCTGAATCCACTCATTATACTGCTATGAGCCTGATGATATAGATTTCATTGCTGAGTGATATTGCATTGTACGTTAGTACCACAACTTCTTTATCCATTTTTCGCTTTCTGTGATATTGAACTTGTACCGTAAATGAGGTTCCTGTAAACAGAGCCGTCCCCAATTTTGGGGTGGCTGTGTCTTTTTGATTTTAATTTCCCTAAGCTATAGGACCATAAGTGGAAGTACCCAAGGCTCTGTTGCTTTGTTTTTTAGATGTTTCAGGAAACACCATACACTTCTGCAGAGTGGCTGTTGGCAATTTACATCCCGCCCATCAGCCTAACTAGGCTCCCAGTTCTCCATGGCCTGTCCTGCCTTTCTGGATTTTACACTTTTTTCAGATGGCCCTTTTGACCGGGGGGCAGTGAGACTTCATTGTAGTGCAGATTTCCTTTGCAAGCTTGCTTGGGTGGCCAAAAAGGGCGTATGCGTTTTTTTCCTGAATATATTCAGGAAAAAACGCATACGCCCTTTTTGGCCAAGTGCATCATTGTGGACGTTCTGCCTCTTTTCCTATGCTTTACATGCAATTCCAGTCTACCTCCTGAAATCGGTTTCCTGCAATTCTGCCCCGCTTTCAAGTCCTCTTGGCAGCCTTACTTCAATATATTTTTGGACGATAGCTGTCATTTAGAACTCTGCAGGTGTGTGAATTACAGGGCCCCTGAGCTCCTTTCTTCAACTCGCTTTCTTGTGAGCTGGCCGCAACACCGCAGGATTGCTTCAGGCCCTAGTGTGGTTCTGGCATGGCTCGCTGAGCCTTTGGTTAATTCCTCTTCTTGGTGGGAAATGAGAGTTAAATTTACCCGTGCAGACACCTCCAGCTAGTCTCTCATTGGTTCTCCCTATTCGTGTTCATTTTCCGCAGAAATTGCAAACTGGGCCAAACAGGAGGTTAAAGGCACTGACTCTGCAAGTGGGGAGAGTGTTAGTAAAGCATCTGGAATGTTGCACCCGAGTACCAGGGGACGAAAACTGAGACACATTTGAACACGTTTCCCGATCACACGGTGGATCATACTCTGGGTTCCACATGCATGTTTTAGCTGAAGGAAGAATCCCTTAAACCTGGAGAGTTGAGAACCAATGAATGGGTACCATGCAATATGACTTCAAAGGGTCTTCATTTGCTCACCGAACCTCACCAATCCTTTCACTGCTGCGTTTATGCCGCTGTACACACGCTGGATTCTCTTTCGGAGACATATAAATCCATAGGTTTTAAGATTCTTACTAGTCAGGTATATTCTTAGGCGTTTAATATGGGGTGTTGAGTCCACTTCGTTGAGCAGGGAGTAGCTCTTGTCTATTACATATTTGTCTTATGGAAAGGTATCTGTGCTAATTTCAATCTCTGGTTTTATGCAGCACCCCAACTCACCTTTCCCCTTAAGCAAGCATAAGTTGGTTTTCTACATTTGAGACCCTGTTCTGTTTTGTAATTCAGTTCCTGTGTAGCCAAGTTTACATTCTGTGTATTAGTGATATCTTATGATGTTTCTTTTTCTGTGTGACTTATTTCACTTAGAATCATCGTACCTGAATCCACTCATTATGCTGCTACTGGCCTGATGACATAGATTTCATTGCTGAGTGATATTGCATTGTACGTAAGTACAACAACTTCTTTATCCATTTTTCGCTTTCTGCGATATTGAACTTGTACCGTAAACGAGGTTCTTGTAAACAGAGCCATCCCAAACTTTGGGGTGGCTGTGTCTTTTTTATTTTAATTTCCCTAAGCTATAGCACCATAAGTGGAAGTGCCCTAGGCTCTGTTGCTTTGTTTTTTAGATGTTTCAGGAAACACCATACACTTCTCCAGAGTGGCTGTTGGCAATTTACATCACGCCCATTGGCATAACAAAACTCCCAGTTCTCCATGGCCTGTCCTGCCTTTCTGGATTTTACTCTTTTTTCAGATGGCCCTTTTGACTGGGGAGCAGTGAGACTTCATTGTAGTGCAGATTTCCTTTGCAAGCTTGCTTGGTTGGCAAAAAAGTGCATATGCGTTTTTTCCTGAATATATTCAGGAAAAAACGCATACGCCCTTTTTGGCCAAGTGCATCATTGTGGACGTTCTGCCTCTTTTCCTATGCTTTACATGCAATTCCAGTCTACCTCCTGAAATCGGTTTCCTGCAATTCTGCCCCACTTTCAAGTCCTCTTGGCAGCCTTACTTCAATATATTTTTGGACGATAGCTGTCTTTTAGAACTCTGCAGGTTTGTGAATTACAGGCCCCCTGAGCTCCTTTCTTCAACTCGCTTTCTTGTGAGCTGGTCGCAACACTGCAGGATTGCTTCAGACCCTAGTGTGGTACCGGCATGGCATGCTGACCCTTTGGTTAATTCCTCTTCCTGGTGAGAAATGAGAGTTAAATTTGCCCGTCCAGACACCTCCAGCTAGCCTCTCATTGGTTCTCCCTATTCTTGTTCATTTTCTGCAGAAATTGCAAACTGGGCCAAACAGGAGGTTAAAGGCACTGACTCTCCAAGTGGGGAGAGTGTTAGTAAAGCGTCTGGAATGTTGCACCCGAGTACCAGGGGACGAAAACTGAGACACATTTGAACACGTTTCCCGATCACACGTTGGATCATACTCTTGGTTCCACATGCATGTTTTAGCTGAAGGAAGAATCCCTTAAACCTGGAGAGTTGAGAACCATGGAATGGGTACCATGCAATATGACTTCAAAGGGTCTGCATTTGCTCACCGAACCTCACCAATCCTATCATTGCTGCGTTTATGCCGCTGTACACACGCTTGATTCTCTTTCGGAGACATATAAATCCATAGGTTTTAAGATTCTTACTAGTCAGGTATATTTTTAGGCGTTTAATATGGGGTGTTGAGTCCACTTCGTTGAGCAAGCAGTAGCTCTTGTCTATTACATAATTGGCTTATGGAAAGGTATCTGTGCTAATTTCAATCTCTGGTTTTATGCAGCACCCCAACTCACCTTTCCCCTTAAGCAAGCATAAGTTGGTTTTCTACATTTGAGACCCTATTCTGTTTTGTAATTCAGTTCCTGTGTAGGCAAGTTTACATTCCGTGTATTAGTGATATCTTATGATGTTTCTTTTTCTGTGTGACTTATTTCACTTAGAATCATCGTACCTGAATCCACTCATTATGCTGCTACTGGCCTGATGACATAGATTTCATTGCTGAGTGATATTGCATTGTACATTAGTACCACAACTTCTTTATCCATTTTTCGCTTTCTGCGATATTGAATTTGGACTGTAAACGAGGTTCTTGTAAACAGAGCCGTCCCAAACTTTGGGGTGGCTGTGTCTTTTTGATTTTAATTTCCCTAAGCTATAGCACCATAAGTGCAAGTGCCCTAGGCTCTGTTGCTTTGTTTTTTAGATGTTTCAGGAAACACCATACACTTCTCCAGAGTGGCTGTTGGCAATTAACATCACGCCCATCAGCATAACAAGGCTCCCAGTTCTCCATGGACTGTCCTGCCTTTCTGGATTTTACACTTTTTTCAGATGGCCCTTTTGACCGGGGGGCAGTGAGACTTCATTGTAGTGTAGATTTCCTTTGCAAGCTTGCTTGGTTGGCCAAAAAGGGCGTATGCGTTTTTTCCTGAATATATTCAGGAAAAAACGCATACGCCCTTTTTGGCCAAGTGCATCATTGTGGACGTTCTGCCTCTTTTCCTATGCTTTACATGCAATTCCACTCTACCTCCTGAAATCGGTTTCCTGCAATTCTGCCCCGCTTTCAAGTCCTCTTGGCAGCCTTACTTCAATATATTTTTGGACGATAGCTGTCATTTATAACTCTGCAGGTTTGTGAATTACAGGGCCCCTGAGCTCCTTTCTTCAACTCGCTTTCTTGTGAGCTGGCCGCAACACCGCAGGATTGCTTCAGGCCCTAGTGTGGTTCTGGCATGGCTCGCTGAGCCTTTGCTTAATTCCTCTTCTTGGTGGGAAATGAGAGTTAAATTTGCCCGTCCAGACACCTCCAGCTAGTCTCTCATTGGTTCTCCCTATTCCTGTTCATTTTCCGCAGAAATTGCAAACTGGGCCAAACAGGAGGTTAAAGGCACTGACTCACCAAGTGGGGAGAGTGTTAGTAAAGCGTCTGGAATGTTGCACCCGAGTACCAGGGGACGAAAACTGAGACACATTTGAACACGTTTCCCGATCACACGGTGGATCATCCTCTGGGTTCCACATGCATGTTTTAGCTGAAGGAAGAATCCCTTAAACCTGGAGAGTTGAGAACCATGGAATGGGTACCATGCAATATGACTTCAAAGGGTCTGCATTTGCTCACCGAACATCACCAACCCTTTCTCTGCTGCGTTTATGCCACTGTACACACACTTCCTTCTCTTTCGGAGACATATAAATCCATAGGTTTTAAGATTCTTACTAGTCAGGTATATTCTTAGGCGTTTAATATGGGGTGTTGAGTCCACTTCGTTGAGCAAGCAGTAGCTCTTGTCTATTACATATTTGGCTTATGGAAAGATATCTGTGCTAATTTCAATCTCTGGTTTTATGCAGCACCCCAACTCACCTTTCCCCTTAAGCAAGCATAAGTTGGTTTTCTACATTTGAGACCCTATTCTGTTTTGTAATTCAGTTCCTGTGTAGGCAAGTTTACATTCCGTGTATTAGTGATATCTTATGATGTTTCTTTTTCTGTGTGACTTATTTCACTTAGAATCATCGTACCTGAATCCACTCATTATGCTGCTACTGGCCTGATGACATAGATTTCATTGCTGAGTGATATTGCATTGTACGTAAGTACCACAACTTCTTTATCCATTTTTCGCTTTCTGCGATATTGAACTTGTACCATAAACGAGGTTCTTGTAAACAGAGCCGTCCCAAACTTTGGGGTGGCTGTGTCTTTTTGATTTTAATTTCCCTAATCTATAGGACCATAAGTGGAAGTGCCCTAGGCTCTGTTGCTTTGTTTTTTAGATGTTTCAGGAAACACCATACACTTCTCCAGAGTGGCTGTTGGCAATTTACATCCCGCCCATCAGCATAAGAAGGCTCCCATTTCTCCATGGCCTGTCCTGCCTTTCTGGATTTTACACTTTTTTCAGATGTCCCTTTTGACCGGGGGGCAGTGAGACTTCATTGTAGTGCAGATTTCATTTGCAAGATTGCTTGGTTGGCCAAAAAGGGCGTATGCGTTTTTTCCTGAATATATTCAGGAAAAAACGCATACGCCCTTTTTGGCCAAGTGCATCATTGTGGACGTTCTGCCTCTTTTCCTATGCTTTACATGCAATTCCAGTCTACCTCCTGAAATCGGTTTCCTGCAATTCTGCCCCGCTTTCAAGTCCTCTTGGCACCCTTACTTCAATATATTTTTGGACGATAGCTGTCATTTATAACTCTGCAGGTGTGTGAATTACAGGGCCCCTGAGCTCCTTTCTTCAAGTCGCTTTCTTGTGAGCTGGCCGCAACACCGCAGGATTGCTTCAGGCCCTAGTGTGGTTCCGGCATGGCTCACTGAGCCTTTGGTTAATTCCTCTTCTTGGTGGGAAATGAGAGTTAAATTTGCCCGTCCAGACACCTCCAGCTAGTCTCTCATTGGTTCTCCCTATTCCTGTTCATTTTCCGCAGAAATTGCAAACTGGGCCAAACAGGAGGTTAAAGGCACTGACTCTCCAAGTGGGGAGAGTGTTAGTAAAGCGTCTGGAATGTTGCACCCGAGTACCAGGGGACGAAAACTGAGACACATTTGAACACATTTCCCGATCACACGGTGGATCATACTCTGGGTTCCACATGCATGTTTTAGCTGAAGGAAGAATCCCTTAAAGCTGGAGAGTTGAGAACCATGGAATGGGTACCATGCAATATGACTTCAAAGGGTCTGCATTTGCTCACCGAACCTCACCAATCCTATCACTGCTGCGTTTATGCCGCTGTACACATGCTTGATTCTCTTTCGGAGACATATAAATCCATAGGTTTTAAGATTCTTACTAGTCAGGTATATTCTTAGGCGTTTAATATGGGGTGTTGAGTCCACTTCGTTGAGCAAGCAGTAGCTCTTGTCTATTACATATTTGGCTTATGGAAAGGTATCTGTGCTAATTTCAATCTCTGGTTTTATGCAGCACCCCAACTCACCTTTCCCCTTAAGCAAGCATAAGTTGGTTTTCTACATTTGAGACCCTATTCTGTTTTGTAATTCAGTTCCTGTGTAGCCAAGTTTACATTCCGTGTATTAGTGATATCTTATGATGTTTCTTTTTCTGTGTGACTTATTTCACTTAGAATCATCGTACCTGAATCCACTCATTATGCTGCTACTGGCCTGATGACATAGATTTCATTGCTGAGTGATATTGCATTGTACGTAAGTACAACAACTTCTTTATCCATTTTTCGCTTTCTGCGATATTGAACTTGTACCGTAAACGAGGTTCTTGTAAACAGAGCCATCCCAAACTTTGGGGTGGCTGTGTCTTTTTTATTTTAATTTCCCTAAGCTATAGCACCATAAGTGGAAGTGCCCTAGGCTCTGTTGCTTTGTTTTTTAGATGTTTCAGGAAACACCATACACTTATCCAGAGTGGCTGTTGGCAATTTACATCACGTCCATTGGCATAACAAAACTCCCAGTTCTCCATGGCCTGTCCTGCCTTTCTGGATTTTACTCTTTTTTCAGATGGCCCTTTTGACCGGGGAGCAGTGAGACTTCATTGTAGTGCAGATTTCCTTTGCAAGCTTGCTTGTTTGGCCAAAAAGGGCGTATGCATTTTTTCCTGAATATATTCAGGAAAAAACGTATACGCCCTTTTTGGCCAAGTGCATCATTGTGGCCGTTCTCCCTCTTTTCCTATGCTTTACATGCAATTCCAGTCTACCTCCTGAAATTGGTTTCCTGCAATTCTGCCCCGCTTCCAAGTCCTCTTGGCAGCCTTACTTCAATATATTTTTGGACGATAGCTGTCATTTAGAACTCTGCAGGTGTGTGAATTACAGGGCCCCTGAGCTCCTTTCTTCAACTCGCTTTCTTGTGAGCTGGCCGCAACACCGCAGGATTGCTTCAGGCCCTAGTGTGGTTCCGGCATGGCTCGCTGAGCCTTTGGTTAATCCCTCTTCCTGGTGGGAAATGAGAGTTAAATTTGCCCGTCCAGACACCTCCAGCTAGTCTCTCATTGGTTCTCCCTATTCCTGTTCCTTTTCTGCAGAAATTGCAAACTGGGCCAAACAGGAGGTTAAAGGCACTGACTCTCCAAGTGGGGCGAGTGTTAGTAAAGCGTCTGGAATGTTGCACCCGAGTACCAGGGGACGAAAACTGAGACACATTTGAACACGTTTCCCGATCACACGGTGGATTATACTCTGGGTTCCACATGCATGTTTTAGCTGAAGGATGAATCCCTTAAACCTGGAGAGTTGAGAACCATGGAATGGGTACCATGCAATATGACTTCAAACGGTCTTCATTTGCTCACCGAACCTCACCAATCCTTTCACTGCTGCCTTTATGTCGCTGTACACACGCTTGATTCTCTTTCGGAGACATATAAATCCATAGGTTTTAAGATTCTTACTAGTCAGGTATATTCTTAGGCGTTTAATATGGGGTGTTGAGTCCGCTTCGTTGAGCAAGGAGTAGCTCTTGTCTATTACATATTTGTCTTATGGAAAGGAATCTGTGTTAATTTCAATCTCTGGTTTTCTGCAGCACCCCAACTCACCTTTCCCCTTAAGCAAGCATAAGTTGGTTTTCTACATTTGAGACCCTGTTCTGTTTTGTAATTCAGTTCCTGTGTAGCCAAGCTTACATTCCGTGTATTAGTGATATCTTATGATGTTTCTTTTTCTGTGTGACTTATTTCACTTAGAATCATCGTACCTGAATCCACTCATTATACTGCTATGAGCCTGATGATATAGATTTCATTGCTGAGTGATATTGCATTGTACGTTAGTACCACAACTTCTTTATCCATTTTTCGCTTTCTGTGATATTGAACTTGTACCGTAAATGAGGTTCCTGTAAACAGAGCCGTCCCCAATTTTGGGGTGGCTGTGTCTTTTTGATTTTAATTTCCCTAAGCTATAGGACCATAAGTGGAAGTACCCAAGGCTCTGTTGCTTTGTTTTTTAGATGTTTCAGGAAACACCATACACTTCTGCAGAGTGGCTGTTGGCAATTTACATCCCGCCCATCAGCCTAACTAGGCTCCCAGTTCTCCATGGCCTGTCCTGCCTTTCTGGATTTTACACTTTTTTCAGATGGCCCTTTTGACCGGGGGGCAGTGAGACTTCATTGTAGTGCAGATTTCCTTTGCAAGCTTGCTTGGGTGGCCAAAAAGGGCGTATGCGTTTTTTTCCTGAATATATTCAGGAAAAAACGCATACGCCCTTTTTGGCCAAGTGCATCATTGTGGACGTTCTGCCTCTTTTCCTATGCTTTACATGCAATTCCAGTCTACCTCCTGAAATCGGTTTCCTGCAATTCTGCCCCGCTTTCAAGTCCTCTTGGCAGCCTTACTTCAATATATTTTTGGACGATAGCTGTCATTTAGAACTCTGCAGGTGTGTGAATTACAGGGCCCCTGAGCTCCTTTCTTCAACTCGCTTTCTTGTGAGCTGGCCGCAACACCGCAGGATTGCTTCAGGCCCTAGTGTGGTTCCGGCATGGCTCGCTGAGCCTTTGGTTAATTCCTCTTCTTGGTGGGAAATGAGAGTTAAATTTACCCGTGCAGACACCTCCAGCTAGTCTCTCATTGGTTCTCCCTATTCGTGTTCATTTTCCGCAGAAATTGCAAACTGGGCCAAACAGGAGGTTAAAGGCACTGACTCTGCAAGTGGGGAGAGTGTTAGTAAAGCATCTGGAATGTTGCACCCGAGTACCAGGGGACGAAAACTGAGACACATTTGAACACGTTTCCCGATCACACGGTGGATCATACTCTGGGTTCCACATGCATGTTTTAGCTGAAGGAAGAATCCCTTAAACCTGGAGAGTTGAGAACCAATGAATGGGTACCATGCAATATGACTTCAAAGGGTCTTCATTTGCTCACCGAACCTCACCAATCCTTTCACTGCTGCGTTTATGCCGCTGTACACACGCTGGATTCTCTTTCGGAGACATATAAATCCATAGGTTTTAAGATTCTTACTAGTCAGGTATATTCTTAGGCGTTTAATATGGGGTGTTGAGTCCACTTCGTTGAGCAGGGAGTAGCTCTTGTCTATTACATATTTGTCTTATGGAAAGGTATCTGTGCTAATTTCAATCTCTGGTTTTATGCAGCACCCCAACTCACCTTTCCCCTTAAGCAAGCATAAGTTGGTTTTCTACATTTGAGACCCTGTTCTGTTTTGTAATTCAGTTCCTGTGTAGCCAAGTTTACATTCTGTGTATTAGTGATATCTTATGATGTTTCTTTTTCTGTGTGACTTATTTCACTTAGAATCATCGTACCTGAATCCACTCATTATGCTGCTACTGGCCTGATGACATAGATTTCATTGCTGAGTGATATTGCATTGTACGTAAGTACAACAACTTCTTTATCCATTTTTCGCTTTCTGCGATATTGAACTTGTACCGTAAACGAGGTTCTTGTAAACAGAGCCATCCCAAACTTTGGGGTGGCTGTGTCTTTTTTATTTTAATTTCCCTAAGCTATAGCACCATAAGTGGAAGTGCCCTAGGCTCTGTTGCTTTGTTTTTTAGATGTTTCAGGAAACACCATACACTTCTCCAGAGTGGCTGTTGGCAATTTACATCACGCCCATTGGCATAACAAAACTCCCAGTTCTCCATGGCCTGTCCTGCCTTTCTGGATTTTACTCTTTTTTCAGATGGCCCTTTTGACTGGGGAGCAGTGAGACTTCATTGTAGTGCAGATTTCCTTTGCAAGCTTGCTTGGTTGGCAAAAAAGTGCATATGCGTTTTTTCCTGAATATATTCAGGAAAAAACGCATACGCCCTTTTTGGCCAAGTGCATCATTGTGGACGTTCTGCCTCTTTTCCTATGCTTTACATGCAATTCCAGTCTACCTCCTGAAATCGGTTTCCTGCAATTCTGCCCCACTTTCAAGTCCTCTTGGCAGCCTTACTTCAATATATTTTTGGACGATAGCTGTCTTTTAGAACTCTGCAGGTTTGTGAATTACAGGCCCCCTGAGCTCCTTTCTTCAACTCGCTTTCTTGTGAGCTGGTCGCAACACTGCAGGATTGCTTCAGACCCTAGTGTGGTACCGGCATGGCATGCTGACCCTTTGGTTAATTCCTCTTCCTGGTGAGAAATGAGAGTTAAATTTGCCCGTCCAGACACCTCCAGCTAGCCTCTCATTGGTTCTCCCTATTCTTGTTCATTTTCTGCAGAAATTGCAAACTGGGCCAAACAGGAGGTTAAAGGCACTGACTCTCCAAGTGGGGAGAGTGTTAGTAAAGCGTCTGGAATGTTGCACCCGAGTACCAGGGGACGAAAACTGAGACACATTTGAACACGTTTCCCGATCACACGTTGGATCATACTCTTGGTTCCACATGCATGTTTTAGCTGAAGGAAGAATCCCTTAAACCTGGAGAGTTGAGAACCATGGAATGGGTACCATGCAATATGACTTCAAAGGGTCTGCATTTGCTCACCGAACCTCACCAATCCTATCATTGCTGCGTTTATGCCGCTGTACACACGCTTGATTCTCTTTCGGAGACATATAAATCCATAGGTTTTAAGATTCTTACTAGTCAGGTATATTTTTAGGCGTTTAATATGGGGTGTTGAGTCCACTTCGTTGAGCAAGCAGTAGCTCTTGTCTATTACATAATTGGCTTATGGAAAGGTATCTGTGCTAATTTCAATCTCTGGTTTTATGCAGCACCCCAACTCACCTTTCCCCTTAAGCAAGCATAAGTTGGTTTTCTACATTTGAGACCCTATTCTGTTTTGTAATTCAGTTCCTGTGTAGGCAAGTTTACATTCCGTGTATTAGTGATATCTTATGATGTTTCTTTTTCTGTGTGACTTATTTCACTTAGAATCATCGTACCTGAATCCACTCATTATGCTGCTACTGGCCTGATGACATAGATTTCATTGCTGAGTGATATTGCATTGTACATTAGTACCACAACTTCTTTATCCATTTTTCGCTTTCTGTGATATTGAACTTTTACCGTAAACGAGGTTTTGTAAACAGAGCCGTCCCAAATTTTGGGGTGGCTGTGTCTTTTTGATTTTAATTTCCCTAAGCTATAGGACCATAAGTGGAAGTGCCCTAGGCTCTGTTGCTTTGTTTTTTAGATGTTTCAGGAAACACCATACACTTCTCCAGAGTGGCTGTTGGCAATTTACATCACGCCCATCAGCATAACAAGGCTCCCAGTTCTCCATGGACTGTCCTGCCTTTCTGGATTTTACACTTTTTTCAGATGGCCCTTTTGACCGGGGGGCAGTGAGACTTCATTGTAGTGTAGATTTCCTTTGCAAGCTTGCTTGGTTGGCCAAAAAGGGCGTATGCGTTTTTTCCTGAATATATTCAGGAAAAAACGCATACGCCCTTTTTGGCCAAGTGCATCATTGTGGACGTTCTGCCTCTTTTCCTATGCTTTACATGCAATTCCAGTCTACCTCCTGAAATCGGTTTCCTGCAATTCTGCCCCGCTTTCAAGTCCTCTTGGCAGCCTTACTTCAATATATTTTTGGACGATAGCTGTCATTTATAACTCTGCAGGTGTGTGAATTACAGGGCCCCTGAGCTCCTTTCTTCAACTCGCTTTCTTGTGAGCTGGCCGCAACACCGCAGGATTGCTTCAGGCCCTAGTGTGGTTCCGGCATGGCTCGCTGAGCCTTTGCTTAATTGCTCTTCTTGGTGGGAAATGAGAGTTAAATTTGCCCGTCCAGACACCTCCAGGTAGTCTCTCATTGGTTCTCCCTATTCCTGTTCATTTTCCGCAGAAATTGCAAACTGGGCCAAACAGGAGGTTTAAGGCACTGACTCTCCAAGTGGGGAGAGTGTTAGTAAAGCGTCTGGAATGTTGCACCCAAGTACCAGGGGATGAAAACTGAGACACATTTGAACACGTTTCCCGATCACACGGAGGATCATACTCTGGGTTCCACATGCATGTTTTAGCTGAAGGAAGAATCCCTTAAACCTGGAGAGTTGAGAACCATGGAATGGGTACCATGCAATATGACTTCAAAGGGTCTGCATTTGCTCACTGAACATCACCAACCCTTTCTCTGCTGCGTTTATGCCACTGTACACACACTTCCTTCTCTTTCGGAGACATATAAATCCATAGGTTTTAAGATTCTTACTAGTCAGGTATATTCTTAGGCGTTTAATATGGGGTGTTGAGTCCACTTCGTTGAGCAAGCAGTAGCTCTTGTCTATTACATATTTGGCTTATGGAAAGGTATCTGTGCTAATTTCAATCTCTGGTTTTATGCAGCACCCCAACTCACCTTTCCCCTTAAGCAAGCATAAGTTGGTTTTCTACATTTGAGACCCTATTCTGTTTTGTAATTCAGTTCCTGTGTAGGCAAGTTTACATTCCGTGTATTAGTGATATCTTATGATGTTTCTTTTTCTGTGTGACTTATTTCACTTAGAATCATCGTACCTGAATCCACTCATTATGCTGCTACTGGCCTGATGACATAGATTTCATTGTTGAGTGATATTGCATTGTACCAAAGTACCACAACTTCTTTATCCATTTTTCGCTTTCTGCGATATTGAACTTGTACCATAAGCGAGCTTCTTGTAAACAGAGCCGTCCCAAACTTTGGGGTGGCTGTGTCTTTTTGATTTTAATTTCCCTAAGCTATAGGACCATAAGTGGAAGTGCCCTAGGCTCTGTTGCTTTGTTTTTTAGATGTTTCAGGAAACACCATACACTTCTCCAGAGTGGCTGTTGGCAATTTACATCCCGCCCATCAGCATAAGAAGGCTCCCAGTTCTCCATGGCCTGTCCTGCCTTTCTGGATTTTACACTTTTTTCAGATGGCCCTTTTGACCGGGGGGCAGTGAGACTTCATTGTAGTGCAGATTTCCTTTGCAAGCTTGCTTGGTTGGCCAAAAAGGGCGTATGCGTTTTTTCCTGAATATATTCAGGAAAAAACGCATACGCCCTTTTTGGCCAAGTGCATCATTGTGGACGTTCTGCCTCTTTTCCTATGCTTTACATGCAATTCCAGTCTACCTCCTGAAATCGGTTTCCTGCAATTCTGCCCCGCTTTCAAGTCCTCTTGGCACCCTTACTTCAATATATTTTTGGACGATAGCTGTCATTTATAACTCTGCAGGTGTGTGAATTACAGGGCCCCTGAGCTCCTTTCTTCAACTCGCTTTCTTGTGAGCTGGCCGCAACACCACAGGATTGCTTCAGGCCCTAGTGTGGTTCCGGCATGGCTTGCTGAGCCTTTGGTTAATTCCTCTTCTTGGCGGGAAATGAGAGTTAAATTTACCCGTGCAGACACCTCCAGCTAGTCTCTCATTGGTTCTCCCTATTCCTGTTCATTTTCCGCAGAAATTGCAAACTGGGCCAAACAGGAGGTTAAAGGCACTGACTCTCCAAGTGGGGAGAGTGTTAGTAAAGCGTCTGGAATGTTGCACCCGAGTACCAGGGGACGAAAACTGAGACACATTTGAACACGTTTCCCGATCACACGGTGGATCATACTCTGGGTTCCACATGCATGTTTTAGCTAAAGGAAGAATCCCTTAAACCTGGAGAGTTGAGAACCATGGAATGGGTACCATGCAATATGACTTCAAAGGGTCTGCATTTGCTCACCGAACCTCACCAATCCTATCACTGCTGCGTTTATGCCGTTGTACACACGCTTGATTCTCTTTCGGAGACGTATAAATCCATAGGTTTTAAGATTCTTACTAGTCAGGTATATTCTTAGGCGTTTAATATGGGGTGTTGAGTCCACTTCGTTGAGCAAGCAATAGCTCTTGTCTATTACATATTTGGCTTATGGAAAGGTATCTGTGCTAATTTCAATCTCTGGTTTTATGCAGCACCCCAACTCACCTTTCCCCTTAAGCAAGCATAAGTTGGTTTTCTACATTTGAGACCCTATTCTGTTTTGTAATTCAGTTCCTGTGTAGCCAAGTTTACATTCTGTCTATTAGTGATATCTTATGATGTTTCTTTTTCTGTGTGACTTATTTCACTTAGAATCATCGTACCTGAATCCACTCATTATGCTGCTACTGGCCTGATGACATAGATTTCATTGCTGAGTGATATTGCATTGTACGTAAGTACCACAACTTCTTTATCCATTTTTCGCTTTCTGCGATATTGAACTTGTACCGTAAACGAGGTTCTTGTAAACAGAGCCGTCCCAAACTTTGGGGTGCCTGTGTCTTTTTGATTTTACTTCCCTAATCTATAGGACCATAAGTGGAAGTGCCCTAGGCTCTGTTGCTTTGTTTCTTAGATGTTTCAGGAAACACCATACACTTCTCCAGAGTGGCTTTTGGCAATTTACATCACGCCCATCAGCATAACAAGGCTCCCAGTTCTCCATGGCCTGTCCTGCCTTTCTGGATTTTACACTGTTTTCAGATGGCCCTTTTGACCGGGGGGCAGTGAGACTTCATTGTAGTGCAGATTTCCTTTGCAAGCTTGCTTGGTTGGCCAAAAAGGGCGTATGCGTTTTTTCCTGGGAAAAAACGCATACGCCCTTTTTGGCCAAGTGCATCATTGTGGACGTTCTGCCTCTTTTCCTATGCTTTACATGCAATTCCAGTCTACCTCCTGAAATCGGTTTCCTGCAATTCTGCCCCGCTTTCAAGTCCTCTTGGCAGCCTTACTTCAATATATTTTTGGATGATAGCTGTCATTTATAACTCTGCAGGTGTGTGAATTACAGGGCCCCTGAGCTCCTTTCTTCAACTCGCTTTCTTGTGAGCTGGCCGCAACACCGCAGGATTGCTTCAGGCCCTAGTGTGGTTCCGGCATGGCTCGCTGAGCCTTTGGTTAATTCCTCTTCTTGGTGGGAAATGAGAGTTAAATTTACCCGTCCAGACACCTCCAGCTAGTCTCTCATTGGTTCTCCCTATTCCTGTTCATTTTCCGCAGAAATTGCAAACTGGGCCAAAAAGGAGGTTAAAGGCACTGACTCTCCAAGTGGGGAGAGTGTTAGTAAAGCGTCTGGAATGTTGCACCCGAGTACCAGGGGATGAAAACTGAGACACATTTGAACACGTTTCCCGATCACACGGAGGATCATACTCTGGGTTCCACATGCATGTTTTAGCTGAAGGAAGAATCCCTTAAACCTGGAGAGTTGAGAACCATGGAATGGGTACCATGCAATATGACTTCAAAGGGTCTGCATTTGCTCACCGAACATCACGAACCCTTTCTCTGCTGCGTTTATGCCACTGTACACACACTTCCTTCTCTTTCGGAGACATATCAATCCATAGGTTTTAAGATTCTTACTAGTCAGGTATATTCTTAGGCGTTTAATATGGGGTGTTGAGTCCACTTCGTTGAGCAAGCAGTAGCTCTTGTCTATTACATATTTGGCTTATGGAAAGGTATCTGTGCTAATTTCAATCTCTGGTTTTATGCAGCACCCCAACTCACCTTTCCCCTTAAGCAAGCATAAGTTGGTTTTCTACATTTGAGACCCTATTCTGTTTTGTAATTCAGTTCCTGTGTAGGCAAGTTTACATTCCGTGTATTAGTGATATCTTATGATGTTTCTTTTTCTGTGTGACTTATTTCACTTAGAATCATCGTACCTGAATCCACTCATTATGCTGCTACTGGCCTGATGACATAGATTTCATTGTTGAGTGATATTGCATTGTACCAAAGTACCACAACTTCTTTATCCATTTTTCGCTTTCTGCGATATTGAACTTGTACCGGAAACGAGCTTCTTGTAAACAGAGCCGTCCCAAACTTTGGGGTGGCTGTGTCTTTTTGATTTTAATTTCCCTAAGCTATAGGACCATAAGTGGAAGTGCCCTAGGCTCTGTTGCTTTGTTTTTTAGATGTTTCAGGAAACACCATACACTTCTCCAGAGTGGCTGTTGGCAATTTACATCCCGCCCATCAGCATAAGAAGGCTCCCAGTTCTCCATGGCCTGTCCTGCCTTTCTGGATTTTACACTTTTTTCAGATGGCCCTTTTGACCGGGGGGCAGTGAGACTTCATTGTAGTGCAGATTTCCTTTGCAAGCTTGCTTGGTTGGCCAAAAAGGGCGTATGCGTTTTTTCCTGAATATATTCAGGAAAAAACGCATACGCCCTTTTTGGCCAAGTGCATCATTGTGGACGTTCTGCCTCTTTTCCTATGCTTTACATGCAATTCCAGTCTACCTCCTGAAATCGGTTTCCTGCAATTCTGCCCCGCTTTCAAGTCCTCTTGGCACCCTTACTTCAATATATTTTTGGACGATAGCTGTCATTTATAACTCTGCAGGTGTGTGAATTACAGGGCCCCTGAGCTCCTTTCTTCAACTCGCTTTCTTGTGAGCTGGCCGCAACACCACAGGATTGCTTCAGGCCCTAGTGTGGTTCCGGCATGGCTTGCTGAGCCTTTGGTTAATTCCTCTTCTTGGCGGGAAATGAGAGTTAAATTTACCCGTGCAGACACCTCCAGCTAGTCTCTCATTGGTTCTCCCTATTCCTGTTCATTTTCCGCAGAAATTGCAAACTGGGCCAAACAGGAGGTTAAAGGCACTGACTCTCCAAGTGGGGAGAGTGTTAGTAAAGCGTCTGGAATGTTGCACCCGAGTACCAGGGGACGAAAACTGAGACACATTTGAACACGTTTCCCGATCACACGGTGGATCATACTCTGGGTTCCACATGCATGTTTTAGCTAAAGGAAGAATCCCTTAAACCTGGAGAGTTGAGAACCATGGAATGGGTACCATGCAATATGACTTCAAAGGGTCTGCATTTGCTCACCGAACCTCACCAATCCTATCACTGCTGCGTTTATGCCGTTGTACACACGCTTGATTCTCTTTCGGAGACGTATAAATCCATAGGTTTTAAGATTCTTACTAGTCAGGTATATTCTTAGGCGTTTAATATGGGGTGTTGAGTCCACTTCGTTGAGCAAGCAATAGCTCTTGTCTATTACATATTTGGCTTATGGAAAGGTATCTGTGCTAATTTCAATCTCTGGTTTTATGCAGCACCCCAACTCACCTTTCCCCTTAAGCAAGCATAAGTTGGTTTTCTACATTTGAGACCCTATTCTGTTTTGTAATTCAGTTCCTGTGTAGCCAAGTTTACATTCTGTCTATTAGTGATATCTTATGATGTTTCTTTTTCTGTGTGACTTATTTCACTTAGAATCATCGTACCTGAATCCACTCATTATGCTGCTACTGGCCTGATGACATAGATTTCATTGCTGAGTGATATTGCATTGTACGTAAGTACCACAACTTCTTTATCCATTTTTCGCTTTCTGCGATATTGAACTTGTACCGTAAACGAGGTTCTTGTAAACAGAGCCGTCCCAAACTTTGGGGTGCCTGTGTCTTTTTGATTTTACTTCCCTAATCTATAGGACCATAAGTGGAAGTGCCCTAGGCTCTGTTGCTTTGTTTCTTAGATGTTTCAGGAAACACCATACACTTCTCCAGAGTGGCTTTTGGCAATTTACATCACGCCCATCAGCATAACAAGGCTCCCAGTTCTCCATGGCCTGTCCTGCCTTTCTGGATTTTACACTGTTTTCAGATGGCCCTTTTGACCGGGGGGCAGTGAGACTTCATTGTAGTGCAGATTTCCTTTGCAAGCTTGCTTGGTTGGCCAAAAAGGGCGTATGCGTTTTTTCCTGGGAAAAAACGCATACGCCCTTTTTGGCCAAGTGCATCATTGTGGACGTTCTGCCTCTTTTCCTATGCTTTACATGCAATTCCAGTCTACCTCCTGAAATCGGTTTCCTGCAATTCTGCCCCGCTTTCAAGTCCTCTTGGCAGCCTTACTTCAATATATTTTTGGATGATAGCTGTCATTTATAACTCTGCAGGTGTGTGAATTACAGGGCCCCTGAGCTCCTTTCTTCAACTCGCTTTCTTGTGAGCTGGCCGCAACACCGCAGGATTGCTTCAGGCCCTAGTGTGGTTCCGGCATGGCTCGCTGAGCCTTTGGTTAATTCCTCTTCTTGGTGGGAAATGAGAGTTAAATTTACCCGTCCAGACACCTCCAGCTAGTCTCTCATTGGTTCTCCCTATTCCTGTTCATTTTCCGCAGAAATTGCAAACTGGGCCAAAAAGGAGGTTAAAGGCACTGACTCTCCAAGTGGGGAGAGTGTTAGTAAAGCGTCTGGAATGTTGCACCCGAGTACCAGGGGATGAAAACTGAGACACATTTGAACACGTTTCCCGATCACACGGAGGATCATACTCTGGGTTCCACATGCATGTTTTAGCTGAAGGAAGAATCCCTTAAACCTGGAGAGTTGAGAACCATGGAATGGGTACCATGCAATATGACTTCAAAGGGTCTGCATTTGCTCACCGAACATCACGAACCCTTTCTCTGCTGCGTTTATGCCACTGTACACACACTTCCTTCTCTTTCGGAGACATATCAATCCATAGGTTTTAAGATTCTTACTAGTCAGGTATATTCTTAGGCGTTTAATATGGGGTGTTGAGTCCACTTCGTTGAGCAAGCAGTAGCTCTTGTCTATTACATATTTGGCTTATGGAAAGGTATCTGTGCTAATTTCAATCTCTGGTTTTCTGCAGCACCCCAACTCACCTTTCCCCTTAAGCAAGCATAAGTTGGTTTTCTACATTTGAGACCCTATTCTGTTTTGTAATTCAGTTCCTGTGTAGGCAAGTTTACATTCCGTGTATTAGTGATATCTTATGATGTTTCTTTTTCTGTGTGACTTATTTCACTTAGAATCATCGTACCTGAATCCACTCATTATGCTGCTACTGGCCTGATGACATAGATTTCATTGTTGAGTGATATTGCATTGTACCAAAGTACCACAACTTCTTTATCCATTTTTCGCTTTCTGCGATATTGAACTTGTACCGGAAACGAGGTTCTTGTAAACAGAGCCGTCCCAAACTTTGGGGTGGCTGTGTCTTTTTGATTTTAATTTCCCTAAGCTATAGGACCATAAGTGGAAGTGCCCTAGGCTCTGTTGCTTTGTTTTTTAGATGTTTCAGGAAACACCATACACTTCTCCAGAGTGGCTGTTGGCAATTTACATCCCGCCCATCAGCATAAGAAGGCTCCCAGTTCTCCATGGCCTGTCCTGCCTTTCTGGATTTTACACTTTTTTCAGATGGCCCTTTTGACCGGGGGGCAGTGAGACTTCATTGTAGTGCAGATTTCCTTTGCAAGCTTGCTTGGTTGGCCAAAAAGGGCGTATGCGTTTTTTCCTGAATATATTCAGGAAAAAACGCATACGCCCTTTTTGGCCAAGTGCATCATTGTGGACGTTCTGCCTCTTTTCCTATGCTTTACATGCAATTCCAGTCTACCTCCTGAAATCGGTTTCCTGCAATTCTGACCCGCTTTCAAGTCCTCTTGGCACCCTTACTTCAATATATTTTTGGACGATAGCTGTCATTTATAACTCTGCAGGTGTGTGAATTACAGGGCCCCTGAGCTCCTTTCTTCAACTCGCTTTCTTGTGAGCTGGCCGCAACACCACAGGATTGCTTCAGGCCCTAGTGTGGTTCCGGCATGGCTTGCTGAGCCTTTGGTTAATTCCTCTTCTTGGTGGGAAATGAGAGTTAAATTTACCCGTGCAGACACCTCCAGCTAGTCTCTCATTGGTTCTCCCTATTCCTGTTCATTTTCCGCAGAAATTGCAAACTGGGCCAAACAGGAGGTTAAAGGCACTGACTCTCCAAGTGGGGAGAGTGTTAGTAAAGCGTCTGGAATGTTGCACCCGAGTACCAGGGGACGAAAACTGAGACACATTTGAACACGTTTCCCGATCACACGGTGGATCATACTCTGGGTTCCACATGCATGTTTTAGCTGAAGGAAGAATCCCTTAAACCTGGAGAGTTGAGAACCATGGAATGGGTACCATGCAATATGACTTCAAAGGGTCTGCATTTGCTCACCGAACCTCACCAATCCTATCACTGCTGTGTTTATGCCGCTGTACACATGCTTGATTCTTTTTCGGAGCCATATAAATCCATAGGTTTTAAGATTCTTACTAGTCAGGTATATTCTTAGGCGTTTAATATGGGGTGTTGAGTCCACTTTGTTGAGCAAGCAGTAGCTCTTGTCTATTACATATTTGGCTTATGGAAAGGTATCTGTGCTAATTTCAATCTCTGGTTTTATGCAGCACCCCAACTCACCTTTCCCCTTAAGCAAGCATAAGTTGGTTTTCTACATTTGAGACCCTATTCTGTTTTGTAATTCAGTTCCTGTGTAGCCAAGTTTACATTCCGTGTATTAGTGATATCTTATGATGTTTCTTTTTCTGTGTGACGTATTTCACTTAGAATCATCGTACCTGAATCCACTCATTATGCTGCTATGAGCCTGATGAAAGAGATTTCATTCCTGAGTGATATTGCATTGTACGTTAGTACCACAACTTCTTTATCCATTTTTCGCTTTCTGCGATATTGAACTTGTACCGGAAACGAGGTTCTTGTAAACAGAGCCGTCCCAAACTTTGGGGTGGCTGTGTCTTTTTAATTTTAATTTCCCTAAGCTATAGGACCATAAGTGGAAGTGCCCTAGGCTCTGTTGCTTTGTTTTTTAGATGTTTCAGGAAACACCATACACTTCTCCAGAGTGGCTGTTGGCAATTTACATCACGCCCATCAGCATAACAAGGCTCCCAGTTCTCCATGGCCTGTCCTGCCTTTCTGGATTTTACACTTTTTTCAGATGGCCCTTTTGACCGGGGGGCAGTGAGACTTCATTGTAGTGCAGATTTCCTTTGCAAGCTTGCTTGGTTGGCCAAAAAGGGCGTATGCGTTTTTTCCTGAATATATTCAGGAAAAAACGCATACGCCCTTTTTGGCCAAGTGCATCATTGTGGACGTTCTGCCTCTTTTCCTATGCTTTACATGCAATTCCAGTCTACCTCCTGAAATCGGTTTCCTGCAATTCTGCCCCGCTTTCAAGTCCTCTTGGCAACCTTACTTCAATATATTTTTGGACTATAGCTGTCATTTAGAACTCTGCAGGTGTGTGAGTTACAGGGCCCCTGAGCTCCTTTCTTCAACTCGCTTTCTTGTGAGCTGGCCGCAACACCGCAGGATTGCTTCAGGCCCTAGTGTGGTTCCGGCATGGCTCGCTGAGCCTTTGGTTAATTCCTCTTCCTGGTGGGAAATGAGAGTTAAATTTGCCCGTCCAGACTCCTCCAGCTAGTCTCTCATTGGTTCTCCCTATTCCTGTTCATTTTCCGCAGAAATTGCAAACTGGGCCAAACAGGAGGTTAAAGGCACTGACTCTCCAAGTGGGGAGAGTGTTAGTAAAGCGTCTGGAATGTTGCACCCGAGTACCAGGGGACGAAAACTGAGACACATTTGAACACGTTTCCTGATCACACGGTGGATCATACTCTGGGTTCCACATGCATGTTTTAGCTGAAGGAAGAATCCCTTAAACCTGGAGAGTTGAGAACCATGGAATGGGTACCATGCAATATGACTTCAAAGGGTCTGCATTTGCTCACCGAACCTCATCAATCCTATCACTGCTGCGTTTATGCCGTTGTACACACGCTTGATTCTCTTTCGGAGACGTATAAATCCATAGGTTTTAAGATTCTTACTAGTCAGGTATATTCTTAGGCGTTTAATATGGGGTGTTGAGCCCACTTCGTTGAGCAAGCAGTAGCTCTTGTCTATTACATATTTGGCTTATGGAAAGGTATCTGTGCTAATTTCAATCTCTGGTTTTATGCAGCACCCCAACTCACCTTTCCCCTTAAGCAAGCATAAGTTGGTTTTCTACATTTGAGACCCTATTCTGTTTTGTAATTCAGTTCCTGTGTAGGCAAGTTTACATTCCGTGTATTAGTGATATCTTATGATGTTTCTTTTTCTGTGTGACTTATTTCACTTAGAATCATCGTACCTGAATCCACTCATTATGCTGCTACTGGCCTGATGACATAGATTTCATTGTTGAGTGATATTGCATTGTACCAAAGTACCACAACTTCTTTATCCATTTTTTGCTTTCTGCGATATTGAACTTGTACCGGAAACGAGGTTCTTGTAAACAGAGCCGTCCCAAACTTTGGGGTGGCTGTGTCTTTTTGATTTTAATTTCCCTAAGCTATAGGACCATAAGTGGAAGTGCCCTAGGCTCTGTTGCTTTGTTTTTTAGATGTTTCAGGAAACACCATACACTTCTCCAGAGTGGCTGTTGGCAATTTACATCCCGCCCATCAGCATAAGAAGGCTCCCAGTTCTCCATGGCCTGTCCTGCCTTTCTGGATTTTACACTTTTTTCAGATGGCCCTTTTGACCGGGGGGCAGTGAGACTTCATTGTAGTGCAGATTTCCTTTGCAAGCTTGCTTGGTTGGCCAAAAAGGGCGTATGCGTTTTTTCCTGAATATATTCAGGAAAAAACGCATACGCCCTTTTTGGCCAAGTGCATCATTGTGGACGTTCTGCCTCTTTTCCTATGCTTTACATGCAATTCCAGTCTACCTCCTGAAATCGGTTTCCTGCAATTCTGCCCCGCTTTCAAGTCCTCTTGGCACCCTTACTTCAATATATTCTTGGACGATAGCTGTCATTTATAACTCTGCAGGTGTGTGAATTACAGGGCCCCTGAGCTCCTTTCTTCAACTCGCTTTCTTGTGAGCTGGCCGCAACACAGCAGGATTGCTTCAGGCCCTAGTGTGGTTCCGGGATGGCTCGCTGAGCCTTTGGTTAATTCCTCTTCTTGGTGGGAAATGAGAGTTAAATTTACCCGTCCAGACACCTCCAGCTAGTCTCTCATTGGTTCTCCCTATTCCTGTTCATTTTCCGCAGAAATTGCAAACTGGGCCAAACAGGAGGTTAAAGGCACTGACTCTCCAAGTGGGGAGAGTGTTAGTAAAGCGTCTGGAATGTTGCACCCGAGTACCAGGGGACGAAAACTGAGACACATTTGAACACGTTTCCCGATCACACAGTGGATCATACTCTGGGTTCCACATGCATGTTTTAGCTGAAGGAAGAATCCCTTAAACCTGTAGAGTTGAGAACCATGGAAAGGGTACCATGCAATATGACTTCAAAGGGTCTGCATTTGCTCACCGAACCTCACCAATCCTATCACTGCTGCGTTTATGCCGCTGTACACACGCTTGATTCTCTTTCGGAGACGTATAAATCCATAGGTTTTAAGATTCTTACTAGTCAGGTATATTCTTAGGCGTTTAATATGGGGTGTTGAGTCCACTTCGTTGAGCAAGCAGTAGCTCTTGTCTATTACGTATTTGGCTTATGGAAAGGTATCTGTGCTAATTTCAATCTCTGGTTTTATGCAGCACCTCAACTCACCTTTCCCCTTAAGCAAGCATAAGTTGGTTTTCTACATTTGAGACCCTATTCTGTTTTGTAATTCAGTTCCTGTGTAGCCAAGTTTACATTCCGTGTATTAGTGATATCTTATGATGTTTCTTTTTCTGTGTGACTTATTTCACTTAGAATCATCGTACCTGAATCCACTCATTATGCTGCTACTGGCCTGATGACATAGATTTCATTGCTGAGTGATATTGCATTGTACGTAAGTACCACAACTTCTTTATCCATTTTTCGCTTTCTGCGATATTGAACTTGTACCGGAAACGAGGTTCTTGTAAACAGAGCCGTCCCAAACTTTGGGGTGCCTGTGTCTTTTTGATTTTAATTTCCCTAATCTATAGGACCGTAAGTGGAAGTGCCCTAGGCTCTGTTGCTTTGTTTTTTAGATGTTTCAGGAAACACCATACACTTCTCCAGAGTGGCTGTTGGCAATTTACATCACGCCCATCAGCATAACAAGGCTCCCAGTTCTCCATGGCCTGTCCTGCCTTTCTGGATTTTACACTTTTTTCAGATGGCCCTTTTGACCGGGGGGCAGTGAGACTTCATTGTAGTGCAGATTTCCTTTGCAAGCTTGCTTGGTTGGCCAAAAAGGGCGTATGCGTTTTTTCCGGAATATATTCAGGAAAAAACGCATACGCCCTTTTTGGCCAAGTGCATCATTGTGGACGTTCTGCCTCTTTTCCTATGCTTTACATGCAATTCCAGTCTACCTCCTGAAATCGGTTTCCTGCAATTCTGCCCCGCTTTCAAGTCCTCTTGGCAGCCTTACTTCAATATATTTTTGGATGATAGCTGTCATTTATAACTCTGCAGGTGTGTGAATTACAGGGCCCCTGAGCTCCTTTCTTCAACTCGCTTTCTTGTGAGCTGGCCGCAACACCGCAGGATTGCTTCAGGCCCTAGTGTGGTTCCGGCATGGCTCGCTGAGCCTTTGGTTAATTCCTCTTCTTGGTGGGAAATGAGAGTTAAATTTACCCGTCCAGACACCTCCAGCTAGTCTCTCATTGGTTCTCCCTATTCCTGTTCATTTTCCACAGAAATTGCAAACTGGGCCAAACAGGAGGTTAAAGGCACTGACTCTCCAAGTGGGGAGAGTGTTAGTAAAGCGTCTGGAATGTTGCACCCGAGTACCAGGGGACGAAAACTGAGACACATTTGAACACGTTTCCCGATCACACGGTGGATCATACTCTGGGTTCCACATGCATGTTTTAGCTGAAGGAAGAATCCCTTAAACCTGGAGAGTTGAGAACCATGGAATGGGTACCATGCAATATGACTTCAAAGGGTCTGCATTTGCTCACCGAACCTCACCAATCCTATCACTGCTGCGTTTATGCCGCTGTACACATGCTTGATTCTCTTTCGGAGACATATAAATCCATAGGTTTTAAGATTCTTACTAGTCAGGTATATTCTTAGGCGGTTAATATGGGGTGTTGAGTCCACTTCGTTGAGAAAGCAGTAGCTCTTGTCTATTACATATTTGGCTTATGGAAAGGTATCTGTGCTAATTTCAATCTCTGGTTTTATGCAGCACCCCAACTCACCTTTCCCCTTAAGCAAGCATAAGTTGGTTTTCTACATTTGAGACCCTATTCTGTTTTGTAATTCAGTTCCTGTGTAGCCAAGTTTACATTCCATGTATTAGTGATATCTTATGATGTTTCTTTTTCTGTGTGACTTATTTCACTTAGAATCATCGTACCTGAATCCACTCATTATGCTGCTACTGGCCTGATGACATAGATTTCATTGCTGAGTGATATTGCATTGTACGTAAGTACCACAACTTCTTTATCCATTTTTCGCTTTCTGCGATATTGAACTTGTACCGTAAACGAGGTTCTTGTAAACAGAGCCGTCCCAAACTTTGGGGTGCCTGTGTCTTTTTTATTTTAATTTCCCTAATCTATAGGACCGTAAGTGGAAGTGCCCTAGGCTCTGTTGTTTTGTTTTTTAGATGTTTCAGGAACCACCATACACTTCTCCAGAGTGGCTGTTGGCAATTTACATCCCGCCCATCAGCATAACAAGGCTCCCAGTTCTCCATGGCCTGTCCTGCCTTTCTGGATTTTACACTTTTTTCAGATGGCCCTTTTGACCGGGGGGCAGTGAGACTTCATTGTAGTGCAGATTTCCTTTGCAAGCTTGCTTGGTTGGCCAAAAAGGGCGTATGCGTTTTTTCCTGAATATATTCAGGAAAAAACGCATAAGCCCTTTTTGGCCAAGTGCATCATTGTGGACGTTCTGCCTCTTTTCCTATGCTTTACATGCAATTCCAGTCTACCTCCTGAAATCGGTTTCCTGCAATTCTGCCCCGCTTTCAAGTCCTCTTGGCAGCCTTACTTCAATATATTTTTGGACGATAGCTGTCATTTAGAACTCTGCAGGTGTGTGAATTACAGGGCCCCTGAGCTCCTTTCTTCAACTCGCTTTCTTGTGAGCTGGCCGCAACACCGCAGGATTGCTTCAGGCTCTAGTGTGGTTCCGCATGGCTCGCTGAGCCTTTGGTTAATTCCTCTTCTTGGTGGGAAATGAGAGTTAAATTTGCCCGTCCAGACACCTCCAGCTAGTCTCTCATTGGTTCTCCCTATTCCTGTTCATTTTCCGCAGAAATTGCAAACTGGGCCAAACAGGAGGTTAAAGGCACTGACTCTCCAAGTGGGGAGAGTGTTAGTAAAGCGTCTGGAATGTTGCACCCGAGTACCAGGGGACGAAAACTGAGACACATTTGAACACGTTTCCCGATCACACGGTGGATCATACTCTGGGTTCCACATGCATGTTTTAGCTGAAGGAAGAATCCCTTAAACCTGGAGAGTTGAGAACCATGGAATGGGTACCATGCAATATGACTTCAAAGGGTCTGCATTTGCTCACCGAACCTCACCAATCCTATCACTGCTGCGTTTATGCCGCTGTACACATGCTTGATTCTCTTTCAGAGACATATAAATCCATAGGTTTTAAGATTCTTACTAGTCAGGTATATTCTTAGGCGTTTAATATGGGCTGTTGAGTCCACTTCGTTGAGAAAGCAGTAGCTCTTGTCTATTACATATTTGGCTTATGGAAAGGTATCTGTGTTAATTTCAATCTCTGGTTTTATGCAGCACCCCAACTCACCTTTCCCCTTAAGCAAGCATAAGTTGGTTTTCTACATTTGAGACCCTATTCTGTTTTGTAATTCAGTTCCTGTGTAGCCAAGTTTACATTCCATGTATTAGTGATATCTTATGATGTTTCTTTTTCTGTGTGACTTATTTCACTTAGAATCATCGTACCTGAATCCACTCATTATGCTGCTACTGGCCTGATGACATAGATTTCATTGCTGAGTGATATTGCATTGTACGTAAGTACCACAACTTCTTTATCCATTTTTCGCTTTCTGCGATATTGAACTTGTACCGTAAACGAGGTTCTTGTAAACAGAGCCGTCCCAAACTTTGGGGTGGCTGTGTCTTTTTGATTTTAATTTCCCTAATCTATAGGACCGTAAGTGGAAGTGCCCTAGGCTCTGTTGCTTTGTTTTTTAGATGTTTCAGGAAACACCATACACTTCTCCAGAGTGGCTGTTGGCAATTTACATCCCGCCCATCAGCATAACAAGGCTCCCAGTTCTCCATGGCCTGTCCTGCCTTTCTGGATTTTACACTTTTTTCAGATGGCCCTTTTGACCGGGGGGCAGTGAGACTTCATTGTAGTGCAGATTTCCTTTGCAAGCTTGCTTGGTTGGCCAAAAAGGGCGTATGCGTTTTTTCCTGAATATATTCAGGAAAAAACGCATACGCCCTTTTTGGCCAAGTGCATCATTGTGGACGTTCTGCCTCTTTTCCTATGCTTTACATGCAATTCCAGTCTACCTCCTGAAATCGGTTTCCTGCAATTCTGCCCCGCTTTCAAGTCCTCTTGGCAGCCTTACTTCAATATATTTTTGGATGATAGCTGTCATTTATAACTCTGCAGGTGTGTGAATTACAGGGCCCCTGAGCTCCTTTCTTCAACTCGCTTTCTTGTGAGCTGGCCGCAACACCGCAGGATTGCTTCAGGCCCTAGTGTGGTTCCGGCATGGCTCGCTGAGCCTTTGGTTAATTCCTCTTCTTGGTGGGAAATGAGAGTTAAATTTACCCGTCCAGACACCTCCAGCTAGTCTCTCATTGGTTCTCCCTATTCCTGTTCATTTTCCGCAGAAATTGCAAACTGGGCCAAACAGGAGGTTAAAGGCACTGACTCTCTAAGTGGGGAGAGTGTTAGTAAAGCGTCTGGAATGTTGCACCCGAGTACCAGTGGACGAAAAGTGAGACACATTTGAACACGTTTCCCGATCACACGGTGGATCATACTCTGGGTTCCACATGCATGTTTTAGCTGAAGGAAGAATCCCTTAAACCTGGAGAGTTGACACCCATGGAATGGGTACCATGCAATACGACTTCAAAGGGTCTGCATTTGCTCACCGAACCTCACCAATCCTATCACTGCTGCGTTTATGCCGCTGTACACACGCTTGATTCTCTTTCAGAGACATATAAATCCATAGGTTTTAAGATTCTTACTAGTCAGGTATATTCTTAGGCGTTTAATATGTGGTGTTGAGTCCACTTCGTTGAGCAAGCAGTAGCTCTTGTCTATTACATATTTGGCTTATGGAAAGGTATCTGTGCTAATTTCAATCTCTGGTTTTATGCAGCACCCCAACTCACCTTTCACCTTAAGCAAGCATAAGTTGGTTTTCTACATTTGAGACCCTATTCTGTTTTATAATTCAGTTCCTGTGTAGCCAAGTTTACATTCCGTGTATTAGTGATATCTTATGATGTTTCTTTTTCTGTGTGACTGATTTCACTTAGAATCATCGTACCTGAATCCACGCATTATGCTGCTACTGGCCTGATGACATAGATTTCATTGCTGAGTGATATTGCATTGTACGTAAGTACCACAAATTCTTTATCCATTTTTTGCTTTCTGCGATATTGAACTTGTACCGTAAATGAGGTTCTTGTAAACAGAGCTGTCCCAAACTTTGGGGTGGCTGTGTCTTTATTTTAATTTCCCTAAGCTATAGGACCATAAGTGGAAGTGCCCTAGGCTCTGTTGCTTTGTTTTTTAGATGTTTCAGGAAACACCATACACTTCTCCAGAGTGGCTGTTGGCAATTTACATCACGCCCATCAGCATAACAAGGCTCCCAGTTCTCCATGGCCTGTCCTGCCTTTCTGGATTTTACACTTTTTTCAGATGGCCCTTTTGACCGGGGGGCAGTGAGACTTCATTGTAGTGCAGATTTCCTTTGCAAGCTTGCTTGGTTGGCCAAAAAGGGCGTATGCGTTTTTTCCTGAATATATTCAGGAAAAAACGCATACGCCCTTTTTGACCAAGTGCATCATTGTGGACGTTCTGCCTCTTTTCCTATGCTTTACATGCAATTCCAGTCTACCTCCTCAAATCGGTTTCCTGCAATTCTGCCCCGCTTTCAAGTCCTCTTGGCAACCTTACTTCAATATATTTTTGGACTATAGCTGTCATTTATAACTCTGCAGGTGTGTGAGTTACAGGGCCCCTGAGCTCCTTTCTTCAACTCGCTTTCTTGTGAGCTGGCCGCAACACCGCAGGATTGCTTCAGGCCCTAGTGTGGTTCCGGCATGGCTCGCTGAGCCTTTGGTTAATTCCTCTTCCTGGTGGGAAATGAGAGTTAAATTTGCCCGTCCAGACTCGTCCAGCTAGTCTCTCATTGGTTCTCCCTATTCCTGTTCATTTTCCGCAGAAATTGCAAACTGGGCCAAACAGGAGGTTAAAGGCACTGACTCTCCAAGTGGGGAGAGTGTTAGTAAAGCGTCTGGAATGTTGCACCCGAGTACCAGGGGACGAAAACTGAGACACATTTGAACACGTTTCCCGATCACACGGTGGATCATACTCTGGGTTCCACATGCATGTTTTAGCTGAAGGAAGAATCCCTTAAACCTGGAGAGTTGAGAACCATGGAA
The DNA here is from genome assembly GCF_039906515.1 of Pseudorca crassidens. Taxonomy (NCBI): domain Eukaryota; kingdom Metazoa; phylum Chordata; class Mammalia; order Artiodactyla; family Delphinidae; genus Pseudorca; species Pseudorca crassidens. Next base: position 176,376 of record NW_027136101.1, read on the forward strand.
TGGGTACCATGCAATATGACTTCAAAGGGTCTTCATTTGCTCACCGAACCTCACCAATCCTATCACTGCTGCGTTTATGCCGTTGTACACACGCTTGATTCTCTTTCGGAGACGTATAAATCCATAGGTTTTAAGATTCTTACTAGTCAGGTATATTCTTAGGCGTTTAATATGGGGTGTTGAGTCCACTTCGTTGAGCAAGCAGTAGCTCTTGTCTATTACATATTTGGCTTATGGAAAGGTATCTGTGCTAATTTCAATCTCTGGTTTTATGCAGCACCCCAACTCACATTTCCCCTTAAGCAAGCATAAGTTGGTTTTCTACATTTGAGACCCTATTCTGTTTTGTAATTCAGTTCCTGTGTAGCCAAGTTTACATTCCGTCTATTAGTGATATCTTATGATGTTTCTTTTTCTGTGTGACTTATTTCACTTAGAATCATCGTACCTGAATCCACTCATTATGCTGCTACTGGCCTGATGACATAGATTTCATTGCTGAGTGATATTGCATTGTACGTAAGTACCACAACTTCTTTATCCATTTTTCGCTTTCTGCGATATTGAACTTGTACCGTAAACGAGGTTCTTGTAAACAGAGCTGTCCCAAACTTTGGGGTGCCTGTGTCTTTTTGATTTTACTTCCCTAATCTATAGGACCATAAGTGGAAGTGCCCTAGGCTCTGTTGCTTTGTTTCTTAGATGTTTCAGGAAACACCATACACTTCTCCAGAGTGGCTTTTGGCAATTTACATCACGCCCATCAGCATAACAAGGCTCCCAGTTCTCCATGGCCTGTCCTGCCTTTCTGGATTTTACACTTTTTTCAGATGGCCCTTTTGACCGGGGGGCAGTGAGACTTCATTGTAGTGCAGATTTCCTTTGCAAGCTTGCTTGGTTGGCCAAAAAGGGCGTATGCGTTTTTTCCTGGGAAAAAACGCATACGCCCTTTTTGGCCAAGTGCATCATTGTGGACGTTCTGCCTCTTTTCCTATGCTTTACATGCAATTCCAGTCTACCTCCTGAAATCGGTTTCCTGCAATTCTGCCCCGCTTTCAAGTCCTCTTGGCAGCCTTACTTCAATATATTTTTGGATGATAGCTGTCATTTATAACTCTGCAGGTGTGTGAATTACAGGGCCCCTGAGCTCCTTTCTTCAACTCGCTTTCTTGTGAGCTGGCCGCAACACCGCAGGATTGCTTCAGGCCCTAGTGTGGTTCCGGCATGGCTCGCTGAGCCTTTGGTTAATTCCTCTTCTTGGTGGGAAATGAGAGTTAAATTTACCCGTCCAGACACCTCCAGCTAGTCTCTCATTGGTTCTCCCTATTCCTGTTCATTTTCCGCAGAAATTGCAAACTGGGCCAAACAGGAGGTTAAAGGCACTGACTCTCCAAGTGGGGAGAGTGTTAGTAAAGCGCCTGGAATGTTGCACCCGAGTACCAGGGGACGAAAACTGAGACACATTTGAACACGTTTCCCGATCACACGGTGGATCATACTCTGGGTTCCACATGCATGTTTTAGCTGAAGGAAGAATCCCTTAAACCTGGAGAGTTGAGAACCATGGAAAGGGTACCATGCAATATGACTTCAAAGGGTCTGCATTTGCTCACCGAACCTCACCAATCCTATCACTGCTGCGTTTATGCCGCTGTACACACGGTTGATTCTCTTTCGGAGACGTATAAATCCATAGGTTTTAAGATTCTTACTAGTCAGGTATATTCTTAGGCGTTTAATATGGGGTGTTGAGTCCACTTCGTTGAGCAAGCAGTAGCTCTTGTCTATTACGTATTTGGCTTATGGAAAGGTATCTGTGTTAATTTCAATCTCTGGTTTTATGCAGCACCTCAACTCACCTTTCCCCTTAAGCAAGCATAAGTTGGTTTTCTACATTTGAGACCCTATTCTGTTTTGTAATTCAGTTCCTGTGTAGCCAAGTTTACATTCCGTGTATTAGTGATATCTTATGATGTTTCTTTTTCTGTGTGACTTATTTCACTTAGAATCATCGTACCTGAATCCACTCATTATGCTGCTACTGGCCTGATGACATAGATTTCATTGCTGAGTGATATTGCATTGTACGTAAGTACCACAACTTCTTTATCCATTTTTCGCTTTCTGTGATATTGAACTTGTACCGTAAACGAGGTTCTTGTAAACAGAGCCGTCCCAAACTTTGGGGTGCCTGTGTCTTTTTGATTTTAATTTCCCTAATCTATAGGACCCTAAGTGGAAGTGCCCTAGGCTCTGTTGCTTTGTTTTTTAGATGTTTCAGGAAACACCATACACTTATCCAGAGTGGCTGTTGGCAATTTACATCACGCCCATCAGCATAAGAAGGCTCCCAGTTCTCCATGGCCTGTCCTGCCTTTCTGGATTTTACACTTTTTTCAGATGGCCCTTTTGACCGGGGGGCAGTGAGACTTCATTGTAGTGCAGATTTCCTTTGCAAGCTTGCTTGGTTGGCCAAAAAGGGCGTATGCGTTTTTTCCTGAATATATTCAGGAAAAAACGCATACGCCCTTTTTGGCCAAGTGCATCATTGTGGACGTTCTGCCTCTTTTCCTATGCTTTACATGCAATTCCAGTCTACCTCCTGAAATCGGTTTCCTGCAATTCTGCCCCGCTTTCAAGTCCTCTTGGCAGCCTTACTTCAATATATTTTTGGACGATAGCTGTCATTTAGAACTCTGCAGGTGTGTGAATTACAGGGCCCCTGAGCTCCTTTCTTCAACTCGCTTTCTTGTGAGCTGGCCGCAACACCGCAGGATTGCTTCAGGCCCTAGTGTGGTTCCGACATGGCTTGCTGAGCCTTTGGTTAATTCCTCTTCTTGGTGGGAATTGAGAGTTAAATTTACCCGTCCAGACACCTCCAGCTAGTCTCTCATTGGTTCTCCCTATTCCTGTTCATTTTCCGCAGAAATTGCAAACTGGGCCAAACAGGAGGTTAAAGGCACTGACTCTCCAAGTGGGGAGAGTGTTAGTAAAGCGTCTGGAATGTTGCACCCGAGTACCAGGGGACGAAAACTGAGACACATTTGAACACGTTTCCCGATCACACGGTGGATCATACTCTGGGTTCCACATGCATGTTTTAGCTGAAGGAAGAATCCCTTAAACCTGGAGAGTTGAGAACCATGGAATGGGTACCATGCAATATGACTTCAAAGGGTCTGCATTTGCTCACCGAACCTCACCAATCCTATCACTGCTGCGTTTATGCCGCTGTACACATGCTTGATTCTCTTTCCGAGACATATAAATCCATAGGTTTTAAGATTCTTACTAGTCAGGTATATTCTTAGGCGTTTAATATGGGGTGTTGAGTCCACTTCGTTGAGAAAGCAGTAGCTCTTGTCTATGACATATTTGGCTTATGGAAAGGTATCTGTGATAATTTCAATCTCTGGTTTTATGCAGCACCCCAACTCACCTTTCCCCTTAAGCAAGCACAAGTTGGTTTTCTACATTTGAGACCCTATTCTGTTTTGTAATTCAGTTCCTCTGTAGCCAAGTTTACATTCCATGTACTAGTGATATCTTATGATGTTTCTTTTTCTGTGTGACTTATTTCACTTAGAATCATCGTACCTGAATCCACTCATTATGCTGCTACTGGCCTGATGACATAGATTTCATTGCTGAGTGATATTGCATTGTACGTAAGTACCACAACTTCTTTATCAATTTTTCGCGTTCTGCGATATTGAACTTGTACCGTAAACGAGGTTCTTGTAAACAGAGCCGTCCCAAACTTTGGGGTGCCTGTGTCTTTTTGATTTTAATTTCCCTAAGCTATAGGACCATAAGTGGAAGTGCCCTAGGCTCTGGTGCTTTGTTTTTTAGATGTTTCAGGAAACACCATACACTTCTCCAGAGTGGCTGTTGGCAATTTACATCCCGCCCATCAGCATAAGAAGGCTCCCAGTTCTCCATGGCCTGTCCTGCCTTTCTGGATTTTACACTTTTTTCAGATGGCCCTTTTGACCGGGGGGCAGTGAGACTTCATTGTAGTGCAGATTTCCTTTGCAAGCTTGCTTGGTTGGCCAAAAAGGGCGTATGCGTTTTTTCCTGAATATATTCAGGAAAAAACGCATACGCCCTTTTTGGCCAAGTGCATCATTGTGGACGTTCTGCCTCTTTTCCTATGCTTTACATGCAATTCCAGTCTACCTCCTGAAATCGGTTTCCTGCAATTCTGCCCCGCTTTCAAGTCCTCTTGGCAGCCTTACTTCAATATATTTTTGGACGATAGCTGTCATTTAGAACTCTGCAGGTGTGTGAATTACAGGGCCCCTGAGCTCCTTTCTTCAACTCGCTTTCTTGTGAGCTGGCCGCAACACCGCAGGATTGCTTCAGGCTCTAGTGTGGTTCCGCATGGCTCGCTGAGCCTTTGGTTAATTCCTCTTCTTGGTGGGAAATGAGAGTTAAATTTGCCCGTCCAGACACCTCCAGCTAGTCTCTCATTGGTTCTCCCTATTCCTGTTCATTTTCCGCAGAAATTGCAAACTGGGCCAAACAGGAGGTTAAAGGCACTGACTCTCCAAGTGGGGAGAGTGTTAGTAAAGCGTCTGGAATGTTGCACCCGAATACCAGGGGACGAAAACTGAGACACATTTGAACACGTTTCCCGATCACACGGTGGATCATACTCTGGGTTCCACATGCATGTTTTAGCTGAAGGAAGAATCCCTTAAACCTGGAGAGTTGAGAACCATGGAATGGGTACCATGCAATATGACTTCAAAGGGTCTGCATTTGCTCACCGAACCTCACCAATCCTATCACTGCTGCGTTTATGCCGCTGTACACATGCTTGATTCTCTTTCGGAGACATATAAATCCATAGGTTTTAAGATTCTTACTAGTCAGGTATATTCTTAGGCGTTTAATATGGGGTGTTGAGTCCACTTCGTTGAGAAAGCAGTAGCTCTTGTCTATTACATATTTGGCTTATGGAAAGGTATCTGTGCTAATTTCAATCTCTGGTTTTATGCAGCACCCCAACTCACCTTTCCCCTTAAGCAAGCATAAGTTGGTTTTCTACATTTGAGACCCTATTCTGTTTTGTAATTCAGTTCCTCTGTAGCCAAGTTTACATTCCATGTATTAGTGATAACTTATGATGTTTCTTTTTCTGTGTGACATATTTCACTTAGAATCATCGTACCTGAATCCACTCATTATGCTGCTATGGGCCTGATGAAAGAGATTTCATTGCTGAGTGATATTGCATTGTACGTTAGTACCACAACTTCTTTATCCACTTTTCGCTTTCTGCGATATTGAACTTTTACCAGAAACGAGGTTCTTGTAAACAGAGCCGTCCCAAACTTTGGGGTGGCTGTGTCTTTTTGATTTTAATTTCCCTAAGCTATAGGACCATAAGTGGAAGTGCCCTAGGCTCTGTTGCTTTGTTTTTTAGATGTTTCAGGAAACACCATACACTTCTCCAGAGTGGCTGTTGGCAATTTACATCACGCCCATCAGCATAACAAGGCTCCCAGTTCTCCATGGCCTGTCCTGCCTTTCTGGATTTTACACATTTTTCAGATGGCCCTTTTGACCGGGGGACAGTGAGACTTCATTGTAGTGCAGATTTCCTTTGCAAGCTTGCTTGGTTGGCCAAAAAGGGCATATGCGTTTTTTCCTGAATATATTCAGGAAAAAACGCATATGCCCTTTTTGGCCAAGTGCATCATTGTGGACGTTCTGCCTCTTTTCCAATGCTTTACATGCAATTCCAGTCTACCTCCTGAAATCGGTTTCCTGCAATTCTGCCCCGCTTTCAAGTCCTCTTGGCAGCCTTACTTCAATATATTTTTGGACGATAGCTGTCATTTAGAACTCTGCAGGTGTGTGAATTACAGGGCCCCTGAGCTCCTTTCTTCAACTCGCTTTCTTGTGAGCTGGCCGCAACACCGCAGGATTGCTTCAGGCCCTAGTGTGGTTCCGGCATGGCTCGCTGAGCCTTTGGTTAATTCCTCTTCTTGGTGGGAAATGAGAGTTAAATTTGCCCGTCCAGACTCCTCCAGCTAGTCTCTCATTGGTTCTCCCTATTCCTGTTCATTTTCCGCAGAAATTGCAAACTGGGCCAAACAGGAGGTTAAAGGCACTGACTCTCCAAGTGGGGAGAGTGTTAGTAAAGCGTCTGGAATGTTGCACCCGAGTACCAGGGTGCGAAAACTGAGACACATTTGAACACGTTTCCCGATCACACGGTGGATCATACTCTGGGTACAACATGCATGTTTTAGCTGAAGGAAGAATCCCTTAAACCTGGAGAGTTGAGAACCATGGAATGGGTACCATGCAATATGACTTCAAAGGGTCTGCATTTGCTCACCGAACCTCACCAATCCTATCACTGCTGCATTTATGCCGCTGTACACATGCTTGATTCTCCTTCGGAGACATATAAATCCATAGGTTTTAAGATTCTTACTAGTCAAGTATATTCTTAGGCGTTTAATATGGGGTGTTGAGTCCACTTCGTTGAGCAAGCAGTAGCTCTTGTCTATTACATATTTGGCTTATGGAAAGGTATCTGTGCTAATTTCCATCTCTGGTTTTATGCAGCACCCCAACTCACCTTTCCCCTTAAGCAAGCATAAGTTGGTTTTCTACATTTGAGACCCTATTCTGTTTTGTAATTCAGTTCCTGTGTAGCCAACTTTACATTCCGTGTATTAGTGATATCTTATGATGTTTCTTTTTCTGTGTGACATATTTCACTTAGAATCATCGTACCTGAATCCACTCATTATGCTGCTACGGGCATGATGACATAGATTTCATTGCTGAATGATATTGCATTGTACGTAAGTCCCACAACTTCTTTATCCATTTTTCGCTTTCTGCGATATTGAACTTGTACCGGAAACGAGGTTCTTGTAAACAGAGCCGTCCCAAACTTTGGGGTGGCTGTGTCTTTTTGATTTTAATTTCCCTAAGCTATAGGACCATAAGTGGAAGTGCCCTAGGCTCTGTTGCTTTGTTTTTTAGATGTTTCAGGAAACACCATACACTTCTCCAGAGTGGCTGTTGGCAATTTACATCCCGCCCATCAGCATAAGAAGGCTCCCAGTTCTCCATGGCCTGTCCTGCCTTTCTGGATTTTACACTTTTTTCAGATGGCCCTTTTGACCGGGGGGCAGTGAGACTTCATTGTAGTGCAGATTTCCTTTGCAAGCTTGCTTGGTTGGCCAAAAAGGGCGTATGCGTTTTTTCCTGAATATATTCAGGAAAAAACGCATACGCCCTTTTTGGCCAAGTGCATCATTGTGGACGTTCTGCCTCTTTTCCTATGCTTTACATGCAATTCCAGTCTACCTCCTGAAATCGGTTTCCTGCAATTCTGCCCCGCTTTCAAGTCCTCTTGGCAGCCTTACTTCAATATATTGTTGGACGATAGCTGTCATTTAGAACTCTGCAGGTGTGTGAATTACAGGGCCCCTGAGCTCCTTTCTTCAACTCGCTTTCTTGTGAGCTGGCCGCAACACCGCAGGATTGCTTCAGGCCCTAGTGTGGTTCCGGCATGGCTCGCTGAGCCTTTGGTTAATTCCTCTTCTTGGTGGGAATTGAGACTTAAATTTACCCGTCCAGACACCTCCAGCTAGTCTCTCATTGGTTCTCCCTATTCCTGTTCATTTTCCGCAGAAATTGCAAACTGGGCCAAACAGGAGGTTAAAGGCACTGACTCTCCAAGTGGGGAGAGTGTTAGTAAAGCGTCTGGAATGTTGCACCCGAGTACCAGGGGACGAAAACTGAGACACATTTGAACACGTTTCCCGATCACACGGTGGATCATACTCTGGGTTCCACATGCATGTTTTAGCTGAAGGAAGAATCCCTTAAACCTGGAGAGTTGAGAACCATGGAATGGGTACCATGCAATATGACTTCAAAGGGTCTGCATTTGCTCACCGAACCTCACCAATCCTATCACTGCTGCGTTTATGCCGCTGTACACATGCTTGATTCTCTTTCGGAGACATATAAATCCATAGGTTTTAAGATTCTTACTAGTCAGGTATATTCTTAGGCGTTTAATATGGGGTGTTGAGTCCACTTCGTTGAGAAAGCAGTAGCTCTTGTCTATTACATATTTGGCTTATGGAAAGGTATCTGTGCTAATTTCAATCTCTGGTTTTATGCAGCACCCCAACTCACCTTTCCCCTTAAGCAAGCATAAGTTGGTTTTCTACATTTGAGACCCTATTCTGTTTTGTAATTCAGTTCCTCTGTAGCCAAGTTTACATTCCATGTATTAGTGATAACTTATGATGTTTCTTTTTCTGTGTGACATATTTCACTTAGAATCATCGTATCTGAATCCACTCATTATGCTGCTATGGGCCTGATGAAAGAGATTTCATTGCTGAGTGATATTGCATTGTACGTTAGTACCACAACTTCTTTATCCACTTTTCGCTTTCTGTGATATTGAACTTTTACCAGAAACGAGGTTCTTGTAAACAGAGCCGTCCCAAACTTTGGGGTGGCTGTGTCTTTTTGATTTTAATTTCCCTAAGCTATAGGACCATAAGTGGAAGTGCCCTAGGCTCTGTTGCTTTGTTTTTTAGATGTTTCAGGAAACACCATACACTTCTCCAGAGTGGCTGTTGGCAATTTACATCACGCCCATCAGCATAACAAGGCTCCCAGTTCTCCATGGCCTGTCCTGCCTTTCTGGATTTTACACATTTTTCAGATGGCCCTTTTGACCGGGGGGCAGTGAGACTTCATTGTAGTGCAGATTTCCTTTGCAAGCTTGCTTGGTTGGCCAAAAAGGGCATATGCGTTTTTTCCTGAATATATTCAGGAAAAAACGCATACGCCCTTTTTGGCCAAGTGCATCATTGTGGACGTTCTGCCTCTTTTCCAATGCTTTACATGCAATTCCAGTCTACCTCCTGAAATCGGTTTCCTGCAATTCTGCCCCGCTTTCAAGTCCTCTTGGCAGCCTTACTTCAATATATTTTTGGACGATAGCTGTCATTTAGAACTCTGCAGGTGTGTGAATTACAGGGCCCCTGAGCTCCTTTCTTCAACTCGCTTTCTTGTGAGCTGGCCGCAACACCGCAGGATTGCTTCAGGCCCTAGTGTGGTTCCGGCATGGCTCGCTGAGCCTTTGGTTAATTCCTCTTCTTGGTGGGAAATGAGAGTTAAATTTGCCCGTCCAGACTCCTCCAGCTAGTCTCTCATTGGTTCTCCCTATTCCTGTTCATTTTCCGCAGAAATTGCAAACTGGGCCAAACAGGAGGTTAAAGGCAGTGACTCTCCAAGTGGGGAGAGTGTTAGTAAAGCGTCTGGAATGTTGCACCCGAGTACCAGGGTGCGAAAACTGAGACACATTTGAACACGTTTCCCGATCACACGGTGGATCATACTCTGGGTACAACATGCATGTTTTAGCTGAAGGAAGAATCCCTTAAACCTGGAGAGTTGAGAACCATGGAATGGGTACCATGCAATATGACTTCAAAGGGTCTGCATTTGCTCACCGAACCTCACCAATCCTATCACTGCTGCATTTATGCCGCTGTACACATGCTTGATTCTCCTTCGGAGACATATAAATCCATAGGTTTTAAGATTCTTACTAGTCAAGTATATTCTTAGGCGTTTAATATGGGGTGTTGAGTCCACTTCGTTGAGCAAGCAGTAGCTCTTGTCTATTACATATTTGGCTTATGGAAAGGTATCTGTGCTAATTTCCATCTCTGGTTTTATGCAGCACCCCAACTCACCTTTCCCCTTAAGCAAGCATAAGTTGGTTTTCTACATTTGAGACCCTATTCTGTTTTGTAATTCAGTTCCTGTGTAGCCAACTTTACATTCCGTGTATTAGTGATATCTTATGATGTTTCTTTTTCTGTGTGACATATTTCACTTAGAATCATCGTACCTGAAACCACTCATTATGCTGCTACGGGCATGATGACATAGATTTCATTGCTGAATGATATTGCATTGTACGTAAGTCCCACAACTTCTTTATCCATTTTTCGCTTTCTGCGATATTGAACTTGTACCGGAAACGAGGTTCTTGTAAACAGAGCCGTCCCAAACTTTGGGGTGGCTGTGTCTTTTTGATTTTAATTTCCCTAAGCTATAGGACCATAAGTGGAAGTGCCCTAGGCTCTGTTGCTTTGTTTTTTAGATGTTTCAGGAAACACCATACACTTCTCCAGAGTGGCTGTTGGCAATTTACATCCCGCCCATCAGCATAAGAAGGCTCCCAGTTCTCCATGGCCTGTCCTGCCTTTCTGGATTTTACACTTTTTTCAGATGGCCCTTTTGACCGGGGGGCAGTGAGACTTCATTGTAGTGCAGATTTCCTTTGCAAGCTTGCTTGGTTGGCCAAAAAGGGCGTATGCGTTTTTTCCTGGGAAAAAACGCATACGCCCTTTTTGGCCATGTGCATCATTGTGGACGTTCTGCCTCTTTTCCTATGCTTTACATGCAATTCCAGTCTACCTCCTGAAATCGGTTTCCTGCAATTCTGCCCCGCTTTCAAGTCCTCTTGGCAGCCTTACTTCAATATATTTTTGGATGATAGCTGTCATTTAGAACTCTGCAGGTGTGTGAATTACAGGGCCCCTGAGCTCCTTTCTTCAACTCGCTTTCTTGTGAGCTGGCCGCAACACAGCAGGATTGCTTCAGGCCCTAATGTGGTTCCGGGATGGCTCGCTGAGCCTTTGGTTAATTCCTCTTCTTGGTGGGAAATGAGAGTTAAATTTACCCGTCCAGACACCTCCAGCTAGTCTCTCATTGGTTCTCCCTATTCCTGTTCATTTTCCGCAGAAATTGCAAACTGGGCCAAACAGGAGGTTAAAGGCACTGACTCTCCAAGTGGGGAGAGTGTTAGTAAAGCGTCTGGAATGTTGCACCCGAGTACCAGGGGAAGAAAACTGAGACACATTTGAACACGTTTCCCGATCACACAGTGGATCATACTCTGGGTTCCACATGCATGTTTTAGCTGAAGGAAGAATCCCTTAAACCTGGAGAGTTGAGAACCATGGAATGGGTACCATGCAATATGACTTCAAAGGGTCTGCATTTGCTCACCGAACCTCAACAATCCTATCACTGCTGCGTTTATGCCGCTGTACACATGCTTGATTCTCTTTCGGAGACATATAAATCCATAGGTTTTAAGATTCTTACTAGTCAGGTATATTCTTAGGCGGTTAATATGGGGTGTTGAGTCCACTTCGTTGAGAAAGCAGTAGCTCTTGTCTATTACATATTTGGCTTATGGAAAGGTATCTGTGCTAATTTCAATCTCTGGTTTTATGCAGCACCCCAACTCACCTTTCCCCTTAAGCAAGCATAAGTTGGTTTTCTACATTTGAGACCCTATTCTGTTTTGTAATTCAGTTCCTGTGTAGCCAAGTTTACATTCCATGTATTAGTGATATCTTATGATGTTTCTTTTTCTGTGTGACTTATTTCACTTAGAATCATCGTACCTGAATCCACTCATTATGCTGCTACTGGCCTGATGACATAGATTTCATTGCTGAGTGATATTGCATTGTACGTAAGTACCACAACTTCTTTATCCATTTTTCGCTTTCTGCGATATTGAACTTGTACCGTAAACGAGGTTCTTGTAAACAGAGCCGTCCCAAACTTTGGGGTGCCTGTGTCTTTTTGATTTTAATTTCCCTAATCTATAGGACCGTAAGTGGAAGTGCCCTAGGCTCTGTTGCTTTGTTTTTTAGATGTTTCAGGAACCACCATACACTTCTCCAGAGTGGCTGTTGGCAATTTACATCCCGCCCATCAGCATAACAAGGCTCCCAGTTCTCCATGGCCTGTCCTGCCTTTCTGGATTTTACACTTTTTTCAGATGGCCCTTTTGACCGGGGGGCAGTGAGACTTCATTGTAGTGCAGATTTCCTTTGCAAGCTTGCTTGGTTGGCCAAAAAGTGCGTATGCGTTTTTTCCTGAATATATTCAAGAAAAAACGCATAAGCCCTTTTTGGCCAAGTGCATCATTGTGGACGTTCTGCCTCTTTTCCTATGCTTTACATGCAATTCCAGTCTACCTCCTGAAATCGGTTTCCTGCAATTCTGCCCCGCTTTCAAGTCCTCTTGGCAGCCTTACTTCAATATATTTTTGGACGATAGCTGTCATTTAGAACTCTGCAGGTGTGTGAATTACAGGGCCCCTGAGCTCCTTTCTTCAACTCGCTTTCTTGTGAGCTGGCCGCAACACCGCAGGATTGCTTCAGGCTCTAGTGTGGTTCCGCATGGCTCGCTGAGCCTTTGGTTAATTCCTCTTCTTGGTGGGAAATGAGAGTTAAATTTGCCCGTCCAGACACCTCCAGCTAGTCTCTCATTGGTTCTCCCTATTCCTGTTCATTTTCCGCAGAAATTGCAAACTGGGCCAAACAGGAGGTTAAAGGCACTGACTCTCCAAGTGGGGAGAGTGTTAGTAAAGCGTCTGGAATGTTGCACCCGAGTACCAGGGGACGAAAACTGAGACACATTTGAACACGTTTCCCGATCACACGGTGGATCATACTCTGGGTTCCACATGCATGTTTTAGCTGAAGGAAGAATCCCTTAAACCTGGAGAGTTGAGAACCATGGAATGGGTACCATGCAATATGACTTCAAAGGGTCTGCATTTGCTCACCGAACCTCACCAATCCTATCACTGCTGCGTTTATGCCGCTGTACACACGCTTGATTCTCCTTCGGAGACATATAATTCCATAGGTTTTAAGATTCTTACTAGTCAGGTATATTCTTTGGCGTTTAATATGGGGTGTTGAGTCCACTTCGTTGAGCAAGCAGTAGCTCTTGTCTATTACATATTTGGCTTATGGAAAGGTATCTGTGCTAATTTCCATCTCTGGTTTTATGCAGCACCCCAACTCACCTTTCCCCTTAAGCAAGCATAAGTTGGTTTTCTACATTTGAGACCCTATTCTGTTTTGTAATTCAGTTCCTGTGTAGCCAACTTTACATTCCGTGTATTAGTGATATCTTATGATGTTTCTTTTTCTGTGTGACATATTTCACTTAGAATCATCGTACCTGAATCCACTCATTATGCTGCTACGGGCATGATGACATAGATTTCATTGCTGAATCATATTGCATTGTACGTAAGTCCCACAACTTCTTTATCCATTTTTCGCTTTCTGCGATATTGAACTTGTACCGTAAACGAGGTTCTTGTAAACAGAGCCGTCCCAAACTTTGGGGTGGCTGTGTCTTTTTGATTTTAATTTCCCTAAGCTATAGGACCATAAGTGGAAGTGCCCTAGGCTCTGTTGCTTTGTTTTTTAGATGTTTCAGGAAACACCATACACTTCTCCAGAGTGGCTGTTGGCAATTTACATCCCGCCCATCAGCATAACAAGGCTCCCAGTTCTCCATGGCCTGTCCTGCCTTTCTGGATTTTACACTTTTTTCAGATGGCCCTTTTGACCGGGGGGCAGTGAGACTTCATTGTAGTGCAGATTTCCTTTGCAAGCTTGCTTGGTTGGCCAAAAAGGGCGTATGCGTTTTTTCCTGAATATATTCAGGAAAAAACGCATACGCCCTTTTTGGCCAAGTGCATCATTGTGGACGTTCTGCCTCTTTTCCTATGCTTTACATGCAATTCCAGTCTACCTCCTGAAATCGGTTTCCTGCAATTCTGCCCCGCTTTCAAGTCCTCTTGGCAGCCTTACTTCAATATATTTTTGGACGATAGCTGTCATTTAGAACTCTGCAGGTGTGTGAATTACAGGGCCCCTGAGCTCCTTTCTTCAACTCGCTTTCTTGTGAGCTGGCCGCAACACCGCAGGATTGCTTCAGGCCCTAGTGTGGTTCCGGCATGGCTCGCTGAGCCTTTGGTTAATTCCTCTTCTTGGTGGGAAATGAGAGTTAAATTTACCCGTCCAGACACCTCCAGCTAGTCTCTCATTGGTTCTCCCTATTCCTGTTCATTTTCCACAGAAATTGCAAACTGGGCCAAACAGGAGGTTAAAGGCACTGACTCTCCAAGTGGGGAGAGTGTTAGTAAAGCGTCTGGAATGTTGCACCCGAGTACCAGGGGACGAAAACTGAGACACATTTGAACACGTTTCCCGATCACACGGTGGATCATACTCTGGGTTCCACATGCATGTTTTAGCTGAAGGAAGAATCCCTTAAACCTGGAGAGTTGAGAACCATGGAATGGGTACCATGCAATATGACTTCAAAGGGTCTGCATTTGCTCACCGAACCTCACCAATCCTATCACTGCTGCGTTTATGCCGCTGTACACACGCTTGATTCTCCTTCGGAGACATATAATTCCATAGGTTTTAAGATTCTTACTAGTCAGGTATATTCTTTGGCGTTTAATATGGGGTGTTGAGTCCACTTCGTTGAGCAAGCAGTAGCTCTTGTCTATTACATATTTGGCTTATGGAAAGGTATCTGTGCTAATTTCCATCTCTGGTTTTATGCAGCACCCCAACTCACCTTTCCCCTTAAGCAAGCATAAGTTGGTTTTCTACATTTGAGACCCTATTCTGTTTTGTAATTCAGTTCCTGTGTAGCCAACTTTACATTCCGTGTATTAGTGATATCTTATGATGTTTCTTTTTCTGTGTGACATATTTCACTTAGAATCATCGTACCTGAATCCACTCATTATGCTGCTACGGGCATGATGACATAGATTTCATTGCTGAATGATATTGCATTGTACGTAAGTCCCACAACTTCTTTATCCATTTTTCGCTTTCTGCGATATTGAACTTGTACCGTAAACGAGGTTCTTGTAAACAGAGCCGTCCCAAACTTTGGGGTGGCTGTGTCTTTTTGATTTTAATTTCCCTAAGCTATAGGACCATAAGTGGAAGTGCCCTAGGCTCTGTTGCTTTGTTTTTTAGATGTTTCAGGAAACACCATACACTTCTCCAGAGTGGCTGTTGGCAATTTACATCACGCCCATCAGCATAACAAGGCTCCCAGTTCTCCATGGCCTGTCCTGCCTTTCTGGATTTTACACTTTTTTCAGATGGCCCTTTTGACCGGGGGGCAGTGAGACTTCATTGTAGTGCAGATTTCCTTTGCAAGCTTGCTTGGTTGGCCAAAAAGGGCGTATGCGTTTTTTCCTGAATATATTCAGGAAAAAACGCATACGCCCTTTTTGGCCAAGTGCATCATTGTGGACGTTCTGCCTCTTTTCCTATGCTTTACATGCAATTCCAGTCTACCTCCTGAAATCGGTTTCCTGCAATTCTGCCCCGCTTTCAAGTCCTCTTGGCAGCCTTACTTCAATATATTTTTGGACGATAGCTGTCATTTAGAACTCTGCAGGTGTGTGAATTACAGGGCCCCTGAGCTCCTTTCTTCAACTCGCTTTCTTGTGAGCTGGCCGCAACACCGCAGGATTGCTTCAGGCCCTAGTGTGGTTCCGGCATGGCTCGCTGAGCCTTTGGTTAATTCCTCTTCTTGGTGGGAAATGAGAGTTAAATTTACCCGTCCAGACACCTCCAGCTAGTCTCTCATTGGTTCTCCCTATTCCTGTTCATTTTCCACAGAAATTGCAAACTGGGCCAAACAGGAGGTTAAAGGCACTGACTCTCCAAGTGGGGAGAGTGTTAGTAAAGCGTCTGGAATGTTGCACCCGAGTACCAGGGGACGAAAACTGAGACACATTTGAACACGTTTCCCGATCACACGGTGGATCATACTCTGGGTTCCACATGCATGTTTTAGCTGAAGGAAGAATCCCTTAAACCTGGAGAGTTGAGAACCATGGAATGGGTACCATGCAATATGACTTCAAAGGGTCTGCATTTGCTCACCGAACCTCACCAATCCTATCACTGCTGCGTTTATGCCGCTGTACACACGCTTGATTCTCCTTCGGAGACATATAATTCCATAGGTTTTAAGATTCTTACTAGTCAGGTATATTCTTTGGCGTTTAATATGGGGTGTTGAGTCCACTTCGTTGAGCAAGCAGTAGCTCTTGTCTATTACATATTTGGCTTATGGAAAGGTATCTGTGCTAATTTCCATCTCTGGTTTTATGCAGCACCCCAACTCACCTTTCCCCTTAAGCAAGCATAAGTTGGTTTTCTACATTTGAGACCCTATTCTGTTTTGTAATTCAGTTCCTGTGTAGCCAACTTTACATTCCGTGTATTAGTGATATCTTATGATGTTTCTTTTTCTGTGTGACATATTTCACTTAGAATCATCGTACCTGAATCCACTCATTATGCTGCTACGGGCATGATGACATAGATTTCATTGCTGAATGATATTGCATTGTACGTAAGTCCCACAACTTCTTTATCCATTTTTCGCTTTCTGCGATATTGAACTTGTACCGTAAACGAGGTTCTTGTAAACAGAGCCGTCCCAAACTTTGGGGTGGCTGTGTCTTTTTGATTTTAATTTCCCTAAGCTATAGGACCATAAGTGGAAGTGCCCTAGGCTCTGTTGCTTTGTTTTTTAGATGTTTCAGGAAACACCATACACTTCTCCAGAGTGGCTGTTGGCAATTTACATCACGCCCATCAGCATAACAAGGCTCCCAGTTCTCCATGGCCTGTCCTGCCTTTCTGGATTTTACACTTTTTTCAGATGGCCCTTTTGACCGGGGGGCAGTGAGACTTCATTGTAGTGCAGATTTCCTTTGCAAGCTTGCTTGGTTGGCCAAAAAGGGCGTATGCGTTTTTTCCTGAATATATTCAGGAAAAAACGCATACGCCCTTTTTGGCCAAGTGCATCATTGTGGACGTTCTGCCTCTTTTCCTATGCTTTACATGCAATTCCAGTCTACCTCCTGAAATCGGTTTCCTGCAATTCTGCCCCGCTTTCAAGTCCTCTTGGCAGCCTTACTTCAATATATTTTTGGACGATAGCTGTCATTTAGAACTCTGCAGGTGTGTGAATTACAGGGCCCCTGAGCTCCTTTCTTCAACTCGCTTTCTTGTGAGCTGGCCGCAACACCGCAGGATTGCTTCAGGCCCTAGTGTGGTTCCGGCATGGCTCGCTGAGCCTTTGGTTAATTCCTCTTCTTGGTGGGAATTGAGAGTTAAATTTACCCGTCCAGACACCTCCAGCTAGTCTCTCATTGGTTCTCCCTATTCCTGTTCATTTTCCGCAGAAATTGCAAACTGGGCCAAACAGGAGGTTAAAGGCACTGACTCTCCAAGTGGGGAGAGTGTTAGTAAAGCGTCTGGAATGTTGCACCCGAGTACCAGGGGACGAAAACTGAGACACATTTGAACACGTTTCCCGATCACACGGTGGATCATACTCTGGGTTCCACATGCATGTTTTAGCTGAAGGAAGAATCCCTTAAACCTGGAGAGTTGAGAACCATGGAATGGGTACCATGCAATATGACTTCAAAGGGTCTGCATTTGCTCACCGAACCTCACCAATCCTATCACTGCTGCGTTTATGCCGCTGTACACATGCTTGATTCTCTTTCAGAGACATATAAATCCATAGGTTTTAAGATTCTTACTAGTCAGGTATATTCTTAGGCGTTTAATATGGGCTGTTGAGTCCACTTCGTTGAGAAAGCAGTAGCTCTTGTCTATTACATATTTGGCTTATGGAAAGGTATCTGTGTTAATTTCAATCTCTGGTTTTATGCAGCACCCCAACTCACCTTTCCCCTTAAGCAAGCATAAGTTGGTTTTCTACATTTGAGACCCTATTCTGTTTTGTAATTCAGTTCCTGTGTAGCCAAGTTTACATTCCATGTATTAGTGATATCTTATAATGTTTCTTTTTCTGTGTGACTTATTTCACTTAGAATCATCGTACCTGAATCCACTCATTATGCTGCTACTGGCCTGATGACATAGATTTCATTGCTGAGTGATATTGCATTGTACGTTAGTACCACAACTTCTTTATCCATTTTTCGCTTTCTGCGATATTGAACTTGTACCGTAAATGAGGTTCTTGTAAACAGAGCCGTCCCAAATTTTGTGGTGGCTGTGTCTGTTTGATTTTAATTTCCCTAAGCTATAGGACCATAAGTGGAAGTACCCTAGGCTCTGTTGCTTTGTTTTTTAGATGTTTCAGGAATCACCATACACTTCTGCAGAGTGGCTGTTGGCAATTTACATCCCGCCCATCAGCCTAACTAGGCTCCCAGTTCTCCATGGCCTGTCCTGCCGTTCTGGATTTTACACTTTTTTCAGATGGCCCTTTTGACCGGGGGGCAGTGAGACTTCATTGTAGTGCAGATTTCCTCTACAGGCTTGCTTGGTTGGCCAAAAAGGGCGTATGTGTTTTTTCCTGAATATATTCAGGAAAAAACGTATACGCCCTTTTTGGCCAAGTGCATCATTGTGGACGTTCTGACTCTTTTCCTATGCTTTACATCCAATTCCAGTCTACCTCCTGAAATCAGTTTCCTGCAATTCTGCTCCGCTTTCAAGTCCTCTTGGCAGCCTTACTTCAATATATTTTTGGACGATAGCTGTCATTTAGAACTCTGCAGGTTTGTGAATTACAGTGCCCCTGAGCTCCTTTCTTCAACTCGCTTTCTCGTGAGCTGGCCGCAACAGTGCAGGATTGCTTCAGGCTCTAGTTTGGTACTGGCATGGCACGCTGAGGCTTTGGTTAATTCCTCTTCCTGGTGGGAAATGAGAGTTAAATTTGCCCGTCCAGACACCTCCAGCTAGTCTCTCATTGGTTCTCCCTATTCCTGTTCATTTTCTGCAGAAATTGCAAACTGTGCCAAACAGGAGGTTAAAGGCACTGACTCTCCAAGTGGGGAGAGTGTTAGTAAAGCGTCTGGAATGTTGCACCCGAGTACCAGGGGACGAAAACTGAGACACATTTGAACACGTTTCCCGATCACACGGTGGATCATACTCTGGGTTCCACATGCATGTTTTAGCTGAAGGAAGAATCCCTTAAACCTGGAGAGTTGAGACCCATGGAATGGGTACCATGCAATATGACTTCAAAGGGTCTGCATTTGCTCACCGAACCTCAACAATCCTTTGTCTGCTGCGTTTATGCCGCTGTACACACGCTTGATTCTCTTTCGGAGACATATAAATCCATAGGTTTTAAGATTCTTACTAGTCAGGTATATTCTTAGGCGTTTAATATGCGGTGTTGAGTCCACTTCATTGAGCAAGCAGTAGCTCTTGTCTATTACATATTTGGCTTATGGAAAGGTATCTGTGCTAATTTCAATCTCTGGTTTTATGCAGCACCGCAACTCACCTTTCCCCTTAAGCAAGCATAAGTTGGTGTTCTACATTTGAGACCCTATTCTGTTTTGTAATTCAGTTCTTGTGTAGCCAAGTTTACATTCCGTGTATTAGTGATATCTTATGATGTTTCTTTTTCTGTGTCACATATTTCACTTAGAATCATCGTACCTGAATCCACTCATTATGCTGCTATGGGCCTGATGACAGAGATTTCATTGCTGAGTGATATTGCATTGTACGTTAGTACCACAACTTCTTTATCCATTTTTCGCTTTCTGCGATATTGAACTTGTACCGTAAACGAGGTTCTTGTAAACAGAGCCGTCCCAAACTTTGGGGTGGCTGTGTCTTTTTGATTTTAATTTCCCTAAGCTATAGGACCATAAGTGGAAGTGCCCTAGGCTCTGTTGCTTTGTTTTTTAGATGTTTCAGGAAACACCATACACTTCTCCAGAGTGGCTGTTGGCAATTTACATCCCGCCCATCAGCATAAGAAGGCTCCCAGTTCTCCATGGCCTGTCCTGCCTTTCTGGATTTTACACTTTTTTCAGATGGCCCTTTTGACCGGGGGGCAGTGAGACTTCATTGTAGTGCAGATTTCCTTTGCAAGCTTGCTTGGTTGGCCAAAAAGGGCGTATGCGTTTTTTCCTGAATATATTCAGGAAAAAACGCATACGCCCTTTTTGGCCAAGTGCATCATTGTGGATGTTCTGCCTCTTTTCCTATGCTTTACATGCAATTCCAGTTTACTTCCTGAAATCGGTTTCCTGCAATTCTGCCCCGCTTTCAAGTCCTCTTGGCAGCCTTACTTCAATATATTTTTGGACAATAGCTGTCATTTATAACTCTGCAGGTTTGTGAATTACAGGGCCCCTGAGCTCCTTTCTTCAACTCGCTTTCTTGTGAGCTGGCCGCAACACCGCAGGATTGCTTCAGGCCCTAGTGTGGCTCCGGCATGGCACGCTGAGCCTTTGGTTAATTCCTCTTCCTGGTGGGAAATGAGAGTTAAATTTGCCCGTCCAGACACCTCCAGCTAGTCTCTCATTGGTTCTCCCTATTCCTGTTCATTTTCCGCAGAAATTGCAAACTGTGCCAAACAGGAGGTTAAAGGCACTGACTCTCCAAGAGGGGAGAGTGTTAGTAAAGCGTCTGGAATGTTGCACCCGAGTACCAGGGGACGAAAACTGAGACACATTTGAACACGTTTCCCGATCACACGGTGGATCATACTCTGGGTTCCACATGCATGTTTTAGCTGAAGGAAGAATCCCTTAAACCTGGAGAGTTGAGACCCATGGAATGGGTACCATGCAATATGACTTCAAAGGGTCTGCATTTGCTCACCGAACCTCACCAATTCTATCACTGCTGCGTTTATGCCGCTGTGCACACGCTTGATTCTCTTTTGGAGACATATAAATCCATAGGTTTTAAGATTTTTACTAGTCAGGTATATTCTTAGGCGTTTAATATGGGGTGTTGAGTCCACTTCGTTGAGCCAGGAGTAGCTCTTGTCTATTACATATTTGCCTTATGGAAAGGTATCTGTGTTAATTTCAATCTCTGGTTTTATGCAGCACCCCAACTCACCTTTCCCCTTAAGCAAGCATAAGTTGGTGTTCTACATTTGAGACCCTATTCTGATTTGTAATTCAGTTCCTGTGTAGCCAAGTTTACATTCCGTTTATTAGTGATATCTTATGATGTTTCTTTTTCTGTGTGACTTATTTCACTTAGAATTATCGTACCTGAATCCACTCATTATGCTGCTACTGGCCTGATGACATAGATTTCATTGCTGAGTGATATTGCACTGTACGTTAGTACCAAAACTTCTTTATCCATTTTTCGCATTCTGCGATATTGAACTTGTACCGTAAACGAGGTTCTTGTAAACAGAGCCGTCCCAAACTTTGGGCTGGCTGTGTCTTTTTGATTTTAATTTCCCTAATCTATAGGACCATAATTGGAAGTGCCCTAGGCTCTGTTGCTTTGTTTTTTAGATGTTTCAGGAAACACCATACACTTCTCCAGAGTGGCTGTTGGCAATTTACATCACGCCCATCAGCATAACAAGGCTCCCATTTCTGCATGGCGTGTCCTGCCTTTCTGGATTTTACACTTTTTTCAGATGGCCCTTTTGACCTGGGGGCAGTGAGACTTCATTGTAGTGCAGATTTCCTTTGCAAGCTTGCTTGGTTGGCCAAAAAGGGCGTATGCGTTTTTTCCTGGGAAAAAACGCATACGCCCTTTTTGGCCAAGTGCATCATTGTGGACGTTCTGCCTCTTTTCCTATGCTTTACATGCAATTCCAGTCTACCTCCTGAAATCGGTTTCCTGCAATTCTGCCCCGCTTTCAAGTCCTCTTGGCAGCCTTACTTCAATATATTTTTGGATGATAGCTGTCATTTATAACTCTGCAGGTGTGTGAATTACAGGGCCCCTGAGCTCCTTTCTTCAACTCGCTTTCTTGTGAGCTGGCCGCAACACCGCAGGATTGCTTCAGGCCCTAGTGTGGTTCCGGCATGGCTCGCTGAGGCTTTGGTTAATTCCTCTTCTTGGTGGGAAATGAGAGTTAAATTTACCCGTCCAGACACCTCCAGCTAGTCTCTCATTGGTTCTCCCTATTCCTGTTCATTTTCCGCAGAAATTGCAAACTGGGCCAAACAGGAGGTTAAAGGCACTGACTCTCCAAGTGGGGAGAGTGTTAGTAAAGCGCCTGGAATGTTGCACCCGAGTACCAGGGGATGAAAACTGAGACACATTTGAACACGTTTCCCGATCACACGGTGGATCATACTCTGGGTTCCACATGCATGTTTTAGCTGAAGGAAGAATCCCTTAAACCTGGAGAGTTGAGAACCATGGAAAGGGTACCATGCAATATGACTTCAAAGGGTCTGCATTTGCTCACCGAACCTCACCAATCCTATCACTGCTGCGTTTATGCCGCTGTACACACGGTTGATTCTCTTTCGGAGACGTATAAATCCATAGGTTTTAAGATTCTTACTAGTCAGGTATATTCTTAGGCGTTTAATATGGGGTGTTGAGTCCACTTCGTTGAGCAAGCAGTAGCTCTTGTCTATTACGTATTTGGCTTATGGAAAGGTATCTGTGCTAATTTCAATCTCTGGTTTTATGCAGCACCTCAACTCACCTTTCCCCTTAAGCAAGCATAAGTTGGTTTTCTACATTTGAGACCCTATTCTGTTTTGTAATTCAGTTCCTGTGTAGCCAAGTTTACATTCCGTGTATTAGTGATATCTTATGATGTTTCTTTTTCTGTGTGACTTATTTCACTTAGAATCATCGTACCTGAATCCACTCATTATGCTGCTATGGGCCTGATGACAGAGATTTCATTGCTGAGTGATATTGCATTGTACGTTAGTACCACAACTTCTTTATCCATTTTTCGCTTTCTGCGATATTGAACTTGTACCGTAAACGAGGTTCTTGTAAACAGAGCCGTCCCAAACTTTGGGGTGGCTGTGTCTTTTTGATTTTAATTTCCCTAAGCTATAGGACCATAAGTGGAAGTGCCCTAGGCTCTGTTGCTTTGTTTTTTAGATGTTTCAGGAAACACCATACACTTCTCCAGAGTGGCTGTTGGCAATTTACATCCCGCCCATCAGCATAAGAAGGCTCCCAGTTCTCCATGGCCTGTCCTGCCTTTCTGGATTTTACACTTTTTTCAGATGGCCCTTTTGACCGGGGGGCAGTGAGACTTCATTGTAGTGCAGATTTCATTTGCAAGCTTGCTTGGTTGGCCAAAAAGGGCGTATGCGTTTTTTCCTGAATATATTCAGGAAAAAACGCATACGCCCTTTTTGGCCAAGTGCATCATTGTGGATGTTCTGCCTCTTTTCCTATGCTTTACATGCAATTCCAGTTTACTTCCTGAAATCGGTTTCCTGCAATTCTGCCCCGCTTTCAAGTCCTCTTGGCAGCCTTACTTCAATATATTTTTGGACAATAGCTGTCATTTATAACTCTGCAGGTTTGTGAATTACAGGGCCCCTGAGCTCCTTTCTTCAACTCGCTTTCTTGTGAGCTGGCCGCAACACCGCAGGATTGCTTCAGGCCTTAGTGTGGTTCCGGCATGGCACGCATAGCGTTTGGTTAATTCCACTTCCTACTGGGAAATGAGAGTTAAATTTGACCATCCAGACACCTCCAGCTAGTCTCTCATTGGTTCTCCCTATTCCTGTTCATTTTCCGCAGAATTTGCAAACTGGGCCAAACAGGAGTTTAAAGGCACTGACTCTCCAAGTGGGGAGAGTGTTAGTAAAGCATCTGGAATGTGGCAACCGAGTACCAGGGGACGAAAACTGAGACACATTTGAACATGTTTCCCAATCACACGGTGGATCATACTCTGGGTTCCACATGCATGTTTTAGCTGAAGGAAGAATCCCTTAAACCTGGAGAGTTGAGACCCATGGAACGGGTACCATGCAATATGACTTCAAAGAGTCTGCATTTGCTCACCGAACCTCACCAATCCTATCACTCCTGCGTTCATGCCGCTGTACACACTCTTGATTCGCATTCAGAGACATATAAATCCATAGGTTTTAAGATTCTTACTAGTCAGGTATATTCTTAGGCGTTTAATATGTGGTGTTGAGTGTCCTTCGTTGAGCAAGGAGTAGCTCTTGTCTATTACATATTTGGCTTATGGAAAGGTATCTGTGCTAATTTCAATCTCTGGTTTTATGCAGCACCCCACCTCACCTTTCCCCTTAAGCAAGCATAAGTTGGTTTTCTACATTTGAGACCCTATTCTGTTTTGTAATTCAGTTCCTGTGTAGCCAAGTTTACATTCCGTGTTTTAGTGATATCTTATGATGTTTCTTTTTCTGTGTGACTTATTTCACTTAGAATCATCGTAGGTGAATCCAGTCATTATGCTGCTACTGGCCTGATGACATAGATTTCATTGCTGAGTGATATTGCATTGTACGTAAGTACCACAACTTCTTTATCCATTTTTGCTTTCTGCGATATTGAACTTGTACCGTAAATGAGGTTCTTGTAAACAGAGCCGTCCCAAACTTTGGGGTGGCTGTGTCTTTTTGATTTTAATTTCCCTAAGCTATAGGACCATAAGTAGAAGTTCCCTAGGCTCTGTTGCTTTGTTTTATAGATGCTTCAGGAAACACCATACACTTCTCCAGAGTGGCTGTTGGCAATTTACATCCCGCCCATCAGCATAAGAAGGCTCCCAGTTCTCCATGGCCTGTCCTGCCTTTCTGGATTTTACACTTTTTTCAGATGGCCCTTTTGACAGTGGAGCAGTGAGACTTCATTGTAGTGCAGATTTCCTTTGCAAGCTTGCTTGGTTGACCAAAAAGGGTGTATGCGTATTTTCCTGAATATATTCAGGAAAAAACGCATACGAACTTTTTGGCCAAGTGCATCATTGTGGACGTCCTGCCTCTTTTCCTATGCTTTACATGCAATTCCAGTCTACCTCCTGAAATCGGTTTCCTGCAATTCTGCCACACTTTCAAGTCATCTTGACAGCCTTACTTCAATATATTTTTGGACGATAGCTGTCATTTAGAACTCTGCAGGTGTGTGAATTACAGGGCCCCTGAGCTCCTTTCTTCAACTCGCTTTCTTGTGATCTGGACGCAACACCGCAGGATTGCTTCAGGCTATAGTGTGGTTCCGGCATGGCTCGCTGAGCCTTTGGTTAATTCCTCTTCTTGGTGGGAAATGAGAGTTAAATTTGCCCGTCCAGACACCTCCAGCTAGTCTCTCATTGGTTCTCCCTATTCCTGTTCATTTTCCACAGAAATTGCAAACTGGGCCAAACAGGAGGTTAAAGGCACTGACTCTCCAAGTGGGGAGAGTGTTAGTAAAGCGTCTGGAATGTTGCACCCGAGTACAAGGGGGCGAAAACTGAGACACATTTGAACACGTTTCCCGATCACACGGTGGATCATACTCTGGGTTCCACATGCATGTTTTAGCTGAAGGAAGAATCCCTTAAACCTGGAGAGTTGAGAACCATGGAATGGGTACCATGCAATATGACTTCAAAGGGTCTGCATTTGCTCACCGAACCTCACCAATCCTATCACTGCTGCGTTTATGCCGCTGTACACACGCTTGATTCTCCTTCGGAGACATATAAATCCATAGGTTTTAAGATTCTTACTAGTCAAGTATATTCTTAGGCGTTTAATATGGGGTGTTGAGTCCACTTCGTTGAGAAAGCAGTAGCTCTTGTCTATTACATATTTGGCTTATGGAAAGGTATCTGTGCTAATTTCCATCTCTGGTTTTATGCAGCACCCCAACTCACCTTTCCCCTTAAGCAAGCATAAGTTGGTTTTCAACATTTGAGACCCTATTCTGTTTTGTAATTCAGTTCCTGTGTAGCCAAGTTTACATTCCGTGTATTAGTGATATCTTATGATGTTTCTTTTTCTGTGTGACATATTTCACTTAGAATCATCGTACCTGAATCCACTCATTATGCTGCTACGGGCATGATGACATAGATTTCATTGCTGAATGATATTGCATTGTACGTAAGTCCCACAACTTCTTTATCCATTTTTCGCTTTCTGCGATATTGAACTTGTACCGGAAACGAGGTTCTTGTAAACAGAGCCGTCCCAAACTTTTGGGTGGCTGTGTCTTTTTGATTTTAATTTCCCTAAGCTATAGGACCATAAGTGGAAGTGCCCTAGGCTCTGTTGCTTTGTTTTTTAGATGTTTCAGGAAACACCATACACTTCTCCAAAGTGTTTGTTGGCAATTTACATCCCGCCCCTCAGCATAACAAGGCTCCCAGTTCTCCATGGCCTGTCCTGCCTTTCAGGATTTTACACTTTTTTCAGATGGCCCTTTTGACCGGGGGGCAGTGAGACTTCATTGTAGTGCAGATATCCTTTGCAAGCTTGCTTGGTTGGCCAAAAAGGGCGTATGCGTTTTTTCCTGAATATATTCAGGAAAAAACGCATACGCCCTTTTTGGCCAAGTGCATCATTGTGGACGTTCTGCCTCTTTTCCTATGCTTTACATGGAATTCCAGTCTACCTCCTGAAATCGGTTTCCTGCAATTCTGCCCCGCTTTAAGTCCTCTTGGCAGCCTTACTTCAATATATTTGTGGACGATAGCTGTCATTTATAACTCTGCAGGTTTGTGAATTACAGTGCCCCTGAGCTCCTTTCTTCAACTCGCTTTCTTGTGAGCTGGCCGCAACACCGCAGGATTGCTTCAGGCCCTAGTGTGGTTCCGGCATGGCTCGCTGAGCCTTTGGTTAATTCCTCTTCATGATGGGAAATGAGAGTTAAATTTGCCCGTCCAGACACCTCCAGCTAGTCTCTCATTGGTTCTCCCTATTCCTGTTCATTTTCCGGAGAAATTGCCAACTGGGCCAAACAGGCGGTTAAAGGCACTGACTCTCCAAGTGGGGAGAGTGTTAGTAAAGCGTCTGGAATGTTGCACCCGAGTACCAGGGGACGAAAACTGAGACACATTGGAACACGTTTCCCGATCACACGGTGGATCATACTCTGGGTTACACATGCATGTTTTAGCTGAAGGAAGAATCCCTTAAACCTGGAGAGTTGAGAACCATGGAATGGGTACCATGCAATATGACTTCAAAGGGTCTGCATTTGCTCACCGAACCTCACCAATCCTTTCTCTGCTGCGTTTATGCCGCTGTACACACGCTTGATTCTCTTTCGGAGACATATAAATCCATAGGTTTTTTAAGATTCTTACTAGTCAGGTATATTCTTAGACGTTTAATATGGGGTGTTGAGTCCACTTCGTTGAGCAAGCCGTAGCTTGTCTATAACATATTTAGCTTATGGAAAGGTATCTGTGCTAATTTCAATCTCTGGTATTATGCAGCACCCCAACTCACCTTTCCCCTTAAGCAAGCATATGTTGGTTTTCTACATTTGAGACCCTATTCTGTTTTGTAATTCAGTTCCTGTGTAGCCAAGTTTACATTCCGTGTATTAGTGATATTTTATGATGTTTCTTTTTCTGTGTGACTTATTTCACTTAGAATCATCGTACCTGAATCCACTCATTATGCTGCTACTGGCCTGATGACATAGATTTCATTGCTGAGTGATATTGCATTGTACGTAAGTACCACAACTTCTTTATCCATTTTTCGCTTTCTGCGATATTGAACTTGTACCGTAAACGAGGTTCATGTAAACAGAGCCCTCTCAAACTTTGGGGTGGCTGTGACTTTTTGATTTTAATTTCCCTAAGCTATAGGACCATAAGTGGAAGTGCCCTAGGCTCTGGTGCTTTGTTTTTTAGATGTTTCAGGAAACACCATACACTACTCCAGAGTGGCTGTTGGCAATTTACATCACGCCCATCAGCATAACAAGGCTCCCAGTTCTCCATGGCCTGTCCTGCCTTTCTGGATTTTACACTTTTTTCAGATGGCCCTTTTGACCGGGGGGCAGTGAGACTTCATTGTAGTGCAGATTTCCTTTGCAATCTTGCTTGGTTGGCCAAAAAGGGCGTATGCGTTTTTTCCTGAATATATTCCGGAAAAAACGCATACGCACTTTTTGGCCAAGTGCATCATTGTGGACGTTCTGCCTCTTTTCCTATGCTTTACATGCAATTCCAGTCTACCTCCTGAAATCGGTTTCCTGCAATTCTGCCCCGCTTTCAAGTCCTCTTGGCAGCCTTACTTCAATATATTTTTGGATGATAGCTGTCATTTATAACTCTGCAGGTGTGTGAATTACAGGGCCCCTGAGCTCCTTTCTTCAACTTGCTTTTTTGTGAGCTGGCCGCAACACCGCAGGATTGCTTCAGGCCCTAGTGTGGTTCCGGCATGGCTCGCTGAGCCTTTGGTTAATTCCTCTTCCTGGTGGGAAATGAGAGTTAAATTTGCCCGTCCAGACTCCTCCAGCTAGTCTCTCATTGGTTCTCCCTATTCCTGTTCATTTTCCGCAGAAATTGCAAACTGGGCCAAACAGGAGGTTAAAGGCACTGACTCTCCAAGTGGGGAGAGTGTTAGTAA
Organism: Pseudorca crassidens; assembly: GCF_039906515.1. Lineage (NCBI taxonomy): Eukaryota > Metazoa > Chordata > Mammalia > Artiodactyla > Delphinidae > Pseudorca > Pseudorca crassidens. The sequence continues at coordinate 204,625 of NW_027136101.1, forward strand.
AGCGTCTGGAATGTTGCACCCGAGTACCAGGGGACGAAAACTGAGACACATTTGAACACGTTTCCCAATCACACGGTGGATCATACTCTGGGTTCCACATGCATGTTTTAGCTGAAGGAAGAATCCCTTAAACCTGGAGAGTTGAGAACCATGGAATGGGTACCATGCAATATGACTTCAAAGGGTCTGCATTTGCTCACCGAACCTCACCAATCCTTTCTCTGCTGCGTTTATGCCGATGTACACACACTTGATTCTCTTTCGGAGACATATAAATCCATAGGTTTTAAGATTCTTACTAGTCAGGTATATTCTTAGGCGTTTAATATGGGGTGTTGAGTCCACTTCGTGGAGCAAGCAGTAGCTCTTGTCTATTACATATTTGGCTTATGGAAAGGTATCTGTGGTAATTTCAAACTCTGGTTTTATGCAGCACCCCAACTCACCTTTCCCCTTAAGCAAGCATAAGTTGGTTTTCTACATTTGAGACCCTATTCTGTTTTGTAATTCAGTTCCTGTGTAGCCAAGTTTACATTCCGTGTATTAGTGATATTTTATGATGTTTCTTTTTCTGTGTGACTTATTTCACTTAGAATCATTGTACCTGAATCCACTCATTATGCTGCTACTGGCCTGATGACATAGATTTCATTGCTGAGTGATATTGCATTGTACGTAAGTACCACAACTTCTTTATCCATTTTTCGCTTTCTGCGATATTGAACTTGTACCGTAAACGAGGTTCTTGTAAACAGAGCCGTCCCAAACTTTGGGGTGGCTGTTTCTTTTTGATGTTAATTTCCCTATGCTATAAGACCATAAGTGGAAGTGCCCTAGGCTCTGTTGCTTTGTTTTTTAGATGTTTCAGGAAACACCATACACTTCTCCAGAGTGGCTGTTGGCAATTTACATCCCACCCATCAGCCTAACTAGGCTCCCACTTCTCCATGGCCTGTCCTGCCTTTCTGGATTTTACACTTTTTTCAGATGGCCCTTTTGACCGGGGGGCAGTGAGACTTCATTGTAGTGCAGATTTCCTTTGCAAGCTTGCTTGGTTGGCCAAAAAGGGCGTATGCGCTTTTTCCTGAATATATTCAGGAGAAAACGCATACACCCTTTTTGGCCAAGTGCATCATTGTGGACGTTCTGCCTCTTTTCCTATGCTTTACATGCAATTCCAGTCTACCTCCTGAAATCGGTTTCCTGCAATTCTGCCCCGCTTTCAAGTCCTCTTGGCAGCCTTACTTCAATATATTTGTGGACGATAGCTGTCATTTAGAACTCTGCAGGTTTGTGAATTACAGTGCCCCTGAGCTCCTTTCTTCAACTCGCTTTCTTGTGAGCTGGCCGCAACACCGCAGGATTGCTTCAGGCCCTAGTGTGGTTCCGGCATGGCTCGCTGAGCCTTTGGTTAATTCCTCCTCCTGGTGGGAAATGAGAGTTAAATTTGCCCGGCCAGACACCTCGAGCTAGTATCTCATTGGTTCTCCCTATTCCTGTTCATTTTCCGCAGAAATTGCCAACTGGGCCAAACAGGAGGTTAAAGGCACTGACTCTCCAAGTGGGGAGAGTGTTAGTAAAGCATCTGGAATGTTGCACCCGAGTACCAGGGGACGAAAACTGAGACACATTTGAACACGTTTCCCGATCACACGGTGGATCATACTCTGGGTTCCACATGCATGTTTTAGCTGAAGGAAGAATACCTTAAACCTGGAGAGTTGAGACCCATGGAATGGGTACCATGCAATATGAATTCAAAGGGTCTGCATTTGCTCACCGCACCTCACCATTCCTATCACTGCTGCGTTTATGTCGCTGTACACACGCTTGATTCTCTTTCGGAGACATATCAATCCATAGGTTTTAAGATTCTTACTAGTCAGGTATATTCTTAGGCGTTTAATATGGGGTGTTGAGTCCACTTCGTTGAGCAAGCAGTAGCTCTTGTCTATTACGTATTTGGCTTATGGAAAGGTATCTGTGCTAATTTCAATCTCTGGTTTTATGCAGCACCCCAACTCACCTTTCCCCTTAAGCAAGCATAAGTTGGTTTTCTACATTTGAGACCCTATTCTGTTTTGTAATTCAGGTCCTGTGTAGCCAAGTTTACCTTCCGTGTATTAGTGATATCTTATGATGCTTCTTTTTCTGTGTGACTTATTTCACTTAGAATCATCGTACCTGAATCCACTCATTATGCTGCTGCGGGCCTGATGGCATAGATTTAATTGCTGAGTGATATTGCATTGTACGTAAGTCCCAAAACTTCTTTATCCATTTTTCGCTTTCTGCGATATTGAACTTGTACCGGAAACGAGCTTCTTGTAAACAGAGCCGTCCCAAACTTTTGGGTGGCTGTGTCTTTTTGATTTTAATTTCCCTAAGCTATAGGACCATAAGTGGAAGTGCCCTAGGCTCTGTTGCTTTGTTTTTTAGATGTTTCAGGAAACACCATACACTTCTCCTGAGTGGCTGTTGGCAATTTACATCACGCCCATCAGCATAACAAGGCTCCCAGTTCTCCATGGCCTGTCCTGCCTTTCTGGATTTTACACATTTTTCAGATGGCCCTTTTGACCGGGGGGCCGTGAGACTTCATTGTAGTGCAGATTTCCTTTGCAAGCTTGCTTGGTTGGCCAAAAAGGGCGTATGCGTTTTTTCCTGAATATATTCAGGAAAAAACGCATACGCCCTTTTTGGCCAAGTGCATCATTGTGGACGTTCTGCCTCTTTTCCAATGCTTTACATGCAATTCCAGTCTACCTCCTGAAATCGGTTTCCTGCAATTGTGCGCCGCTTTCAAGTCCTCTTGGCAACCTTACTTCAATATATTTTTGGACGATAGCTGTCATTTAGAACTCTGCAGGTGTGTGAATTACAGGGACCCTGAGCTCCTTTCTTCAACTCGCTTTCTTGTGAGCTGGCCGCAACACCGCAGGATTGCTTCAGGCCCTAGTGTGGTTCCGGCATGGCTCGCTGAGCCTTTGGTTAATTCCTCTTCCTGGTGGGAAATGAGAGTTAAATTTGCCCGTCCAGACTCCTCCAGCTAGTCTCTCATTGGTTCTCCCTATTCCTGTTCATTTTCCGCAGAATTTGCAAACTGGGCCAAACAGGAGGTTAAAGGCACTGACTCTCCAAGTGGGGAGAGTGTTAGTAAAGCGTCTGGAATGTTGCACCCGAGTACCAGGGTGCGAAAACTGAGACACATTTGAACACGTTTCCCGATCACACGGTGGATCATACTCTGGGTACAACATGCATGTTTTAGCTGAAGGAAGAATCCCTTAAACCTGGAGAGTTGAGAACCATGGAATGGGTACCATGCAATATGACTTCAAAGGGTCTGCATTTGCTCACCGAACCTCACCAATCCTATCACTGCTGCATTTATGCCGCTGTACACATGCTTGATTCTCCTTCGGAGACATATAAATCCATAGGTTTTAAGATTCTTACTAGTCAAGTATATTCTTAGGCGTTTAATATGGGGTGTTGAGTCCACTTCGTTGAGCAAGCAGTAGCTCTTGTCTATTACATATTTGGCTTATGGAAAGGTATCTGTGCTAATTTCCATCTCTGGTTTTATGCAGCACCCCAACTCACCTTTCCCCTTAAGCAAGCATAAGTTGGTTTTCTACATTTGAGACCCTATTCTGTTTTGTAATTCAGTTCCTGTGTAGCCAACTTTACATTCCGTGTATTAGTGATATCTTATGATGTTTCTTTTTCTGTGTGACATATTTCACTTAGAATCATCGTACCTGAATCCACTCATTATGCTGCTACGGGCATGATGACATAGATTTCATTGCTGAATGATATTGCATTGTACGTAAGTCCCACAACTTCTTTATCCATTTTTCGCTTTCTGCGATATTGAACTTGTACCGGAAACGAGGTTCTTGTAAACAGAGCCGTCCCAAACTTTGGGGTGGCTGTGTCTTTTTGATTTTAATTTCCCTAAGCTATAGGACCATAAGTGGAAGTGCCCTAGGCTCTGTTGCTTTGTTTTTTAGATGTTTCAGGAAACACCATACACTTCTCCAGAGTGGCTGTTGGCAATTTACATCCCGCCCATCAGCATAAGAAGGCTCCCAGTTCTCCATGGCCTGTCCTGCCTTTCTGGATTTTACACTTTTTTCAGATGGCCCTTTTGACCGGGGGGCAGTGAGACTTCATTGTAGTGCAGATTTCCTTTGCAAGCTTGCTTGGTTGGCCAAAAAGGGCGTATGCGTTTTTTCCTGAATATATTCAGGAAAAAACGCATACGCCCTTTTTGGCCAAGTGCATCATTGTGGACGTTCTGCCTCTTTTCCTATGCTTTACATGCAATTCCAGTCTACCTCCTGAAATCGGTTTCCTGCAATTCTGCCCCGCTTTCAAGTCCTCTTGGCAGCCTTACTTCAATATATTTTTGGACGATAGCTGTCATTTAGAACTCTGCAGGTGTGTGAATTACAGGGCCCCTGAGCTCCTTTCTTCAACTCGCTTTCTTGTGAGCTGGCCGCAACACCGCAGGATTGCTTCAGGCCCTAGTGTGGTTCCGGCATGGCTCGCTGAGCCTTTGGTTAATTCCTCTTCTTGGTGGGAATTGAGAGTTAAATTTACCCGTCCAGACACCTCCAGCTAGTCTCTCATTGGTTCTCCCTATTCCTGTTCATTTTCCGCAGAAATTGCAAACTGGGCCAAACAGGAGGTTAAAGGCACTGACTCTCCAAGTGGGGAGAGTGTTAGTAAAGCGTCTGGAATGTTGCACCCGAGTACCAGGGGACGAAAACTGAGACACATTTGAACACGTTTCCCGATCACACGGTGGATCATACTCTGGGTTCCACATGCATGTTTTAGCTGAAGGAAGAATCCCTTAAACCTGGAGAGTTGAGAACCATGGAATGGGTACCATGCAATATGACTTCAAAGGGTCTGCATTTGCTCACCGAACCTCACCAATCCTATCACTGCTGCGTTTATGCCGCTGTACACATGCTTGATTCTCTTTCGGAGACATATAAATCCATAGGTTTTAAGATTCTTACTAGTCAGGTATATTCTTAGGCGTTTAATATGGGGTTTTGAGTCCACTTCGTTGAGAAAGCAGTAGCTCTTGTCTATTACATATTTGGCTTATGGAAAGGTATCTGTGCTAATTTCAATCTCTGGTTTTATGCAGCACCCCAACTCACCTTTCCCCTTAAGCAAGCATAAGTTGGTTTTCTACATTTGAGACCCTATTCTGTTTTGTAATTCAGTTCCTCTGTAGCCAAGTTTACATTCCATGTATTAGTGATAACTTATGATGTTTCTTTTTCTGTGTGACATATTTCACTTAGAATCATCGTATCTGAATCCACTCATTATGCTGCTATGGGCCTGATGAAAGAGATTTCATTGCTGAGTGATATTGCATTGTACGTTAGTACCACAACTTCTTTATCCACTTTTCGCTTTCTGTGATATTGAACTTTTACCAGAAACGAGGTTCTTGTAAACAGAGCCGTCCCAAACTTTGGGGTGGCTGTGTCTTTTTGATTTTAATTTCCCTAAGCTATAGGACCATAAGTGGAAGTGCCCTAGGCTCTGTTGCTTTGTTTTTTAGATGTTTCAGGAAACACCATACACTTCTCCAGAGTGGCTGTTGGCAATTTACATCACGCCCATCAGCATAACAAGGCTCCGAGTTCTCCATGGCCTGTCCTGCCTTTCTGGATTTTACACATTTTTCAGATGGCCCTTTTGACCGGGGGGCAGTGAGACTTCATTGTAGTGCAGATTTCCTTTGCAAGCTTGCTTGGTTGGCCAAAAAGGGCATATGCGTTTTTTCCTGAATATATTCAGGAAAAAACGCATACGCCCTTTTTGGCCAAGTGCATCATTGTGGACGTTCTGCCTCTTTTCCAATGCTTTACATGCAATTCCAGTCTACCTCCTGAAATCGGTTTCCTGCAATTCTGCCCCGCTTTCAAGTCCTCTTGGCAGCCTTACTTCAATATATTTTTGGACGATAGCTGTCATTTAGAACTCTGCAGGTGTGTGAATTACAGGGCCCCTGAGCTCCTTTCTTCAACTCGCTTTCTTGTGAGCTGGCCGCAACACCGCAGGATTGCTTCAGGCCCTAGTGTGGTTCCGGCATGGCTCGCTGAGCCTTTGGTTAATTCCTCTTCTTGGTGGGAAATGAGAGTTAAATTTGCCCGTCCAGACTCCTCCAGCTAGTCTCTCATTGGTTCTCCCTATTCCTGTTCATTTTCCGCAGAAATTGCAAACTGGGCCAAACAGGAGGTTAAAGGCAGTGACTCTCCAAGTGGGGAGAGTGTTAGTAAAGCGTCTGGAATGTTGCACCCGAGTACCAGGGTGCGAAAACTGAGACACATTTGAACACGTTTCCCGATCACACGGTGGATCATACTCTGGGTACAACATGCATGTTTTAGCTGAAGGAAGAATCCCTTAAACCTGGAGAGTTGAGAACCATGGAATGGGTACCATGCAATATGACTTCAAAGGGTCTGCATTTGCTCACCGAACCTCACCAATCCTATCACTGCTGCATTTATGCCGCTGTACACATGCTTGATTCTCCTTCGGAGACATATAAATCCATAGGTTTTAAGATTCTTACTAGTCAAGTATATTCTTAGGCGTTTAATATGGGGTGTTGAGTCCACTTCGTTGAGCAAGCAGTAGCTCTTGTCTATTACATATTTGGCTTATGGAAAGGTATCTGTGCTAATTTCCATCTCTGGTTTTATGCAGCACCCCAACTCACCTTTCCCCTTAAGCAAGCATAAGTTGGTTTTCTACATTTGAGACCCTATTCTGTTTTGTAATTCAGTTCCTGTGTAGCCAACTTTACATTCCGTGTATTAGTGATATCTTATGATGTTTCTTTTTCTGTGTGACATATTTCACTTAGAATCATCGTACCTGAAACCACTCATTATGCTGCTACGGGCATGATGACATAGATTTCATTGCTGAATGATATTGCATTGTACGTAAGTCCCACAACTTCTTTATCCATTTTTCGCTTTCTGCGATATTGAACTTGTACCGGAAATGAGGTTCTTGTAAACAGAGCCGTCCCAAACTTTGGGGTGGCTGTGTCTTTTTGATTTTAATTTCCCTAAGCTATAGGACCATAAGTGGAAGTGCCCTAGGCTCTGTTGCTTTGTTTTTTAGATGTTTCAGGAAACACCATACACTTCTCCAGAGTGGCTGTTGGCAATTTACATCCCGCCCATCAGCATAAGAAGGCTCCCAGTTCTCCATGGCCTGTCCTGCCTTTCTGGATTTTACACTTTTTTCAGATGGCCCTTTTGACCGGGGGGCAGTGAGACTTCATTGTAGTGCAGATTTCCTTTGCAAGCTTGCTTGGTTGGCCAAAAAGGGCGTATGCGTTTTTTCCTGGGAAATAACGCATACGCCCTTTTTGGCCATGTGCATCATTGTGGACGTTCTGCCTCTTTTCCTATGCTTTTCATGCAATTCCAGTCTACCTCCTGAAATCGGTTTCCTGCAATTCTGCCCCGCTTTCAAGTCCTCTTGGCAGCCTTACTTCAATATATTTTTGGATGATAGCTGTCATTTAGAACTCTGCAGGTGTGTGAATTACAGTGCCCCTGAGCTCCTTTCTTCAACTCGCTTTCTTGTGAGCTGGCCGCAACACAGCAGGATTGCTTCAGGCCCTAGTGTGGTTCCGGGATGGCTCGCTGAGCCTTTGGTTAATTCCTCTTCTTGGTGGGAAATGAGAGTTAAATTTACCCGTCCAGACACCTCCAGCTAGTCTCTCATTGGTTCTCCCTATTCCTGTTCATTTTCCGCAGAAATTGCAAACTGGGCCAAACAGGAGGTTAAAGGCACTGACTCTCCAAGTGGGGAGAGTGTTAGTAAAGCGTCTGGAATGTTGCACCCGAGTACCAGGGGACGAAAACTGAGACACATTTGAACACGTTTCCCGATCACACAGTGGATCATACTCTGGGTTCCACATGCATGTTTTAGCTGAAGGAAGAATCCCTTAAACCTGTAGAGTTGAGAACCATGGAAAGGGTACCATGCAATATGACTTCAAAGTGTCTGCATTTGCTCACCGAACCTCACCAATCCTATCACTGCTGCGTTTATGCCGCTGTACACACGCTTGATTCTCTTTCGGAGACGTATAAATCCATAGGTTTTAAGATTCTTACTAGTCAGGTATATTCTTAGGCGTTTAATATGGGGTGTTGAGTCCACTTCGTTGAGCAAGCAGTAGCTCTTGTCTATTACGTATTTGGCTTATGGAAAGGTATCTGTGCTAATTTCAATCTCTGGTTTTATGCAGCACCTCAACTCACCTTTCCCCTTAAGCAAGCATAAGTTGGTTTTCTACATTTGAGACCCTATTCTGTTTTGTAATTCAGTTCCTGTGTAGCCAAGTTTACATTCCGTGTATTAGTGATATCTTATGATGTTTCTTTTTCTGTGTGACTTATTTCACTTAGAATCATCGTACCTGAATCCACTCATTATGCTGCTACTGGCCTGATGACATAGATTTCATTGCTGAGTGATATTGCATTGTACGTAAGTACCACAACTTCTTTATCCATTTTTCGCTTTCTGCGATATTGAACTTGTACCGGAAACGAGGTTCTTGTAAACAGAGCCGTCCCAAACTTTGGGGTGCCTGTGTCTTTTTGATTTTAATTTCCCTAATCTATAGGACCGTAAGTGGAAGTGCCCTAGGCTCTGTTGCTTTGTTTTTTAGATGTTTCAGGAAACACCATACACTTCTCCAGAGTGGCTGTTGGCAATTTACATCACGCCCATCAGCATAACAAGGCTCCCAGTTCTCCATGGCCTGTCCTGCCTTTCTGGATTTTACACTTTTTTCAGATGGCCCTTTTGACCGGGGGGCAGTGAGACTTCATTTTAGTGCAGATTTCCTTTGCAAGCTTGCTTGGTTGGCCAAAAAGGGCGTATGCGTTTTTTCCGGAATATATTCAGGAAAAAACGCATACGCCCTTTTTGGCCAAGTGCATCATTGTGGACGTTCTGCCTCTTTTCCTATGCTTTACATGCAATTCCAGTCTACCTCCTGAAATCGGTTTCCTGCAATTCTGCCCCGCTTTCAAGTCCTCTTGGCAGCCTTACTTCAATATATTTTTGGATGATAGCTGTCATTTATAACTCTGCAGGTGTGTGAATTACAGGGCCCCTGAGCTCCTTTCTTCAACTCGCTTTCTTGTGAGCTGGCCGCAACACCGCAGGATTGCTTCAGGCCCTAGTGTGGTTCCGGCATGGCTCGCTGAGCCTTTGGTTAATTCCTCTTCTTGGTGGGAAATGAGAGTTAAATTTACCCGTCCAGACACCTCCAGCTAGTCTCTCATTGGTTCTCCCTATTCCTGTTCATTTTCCACAGAAATTGCAAACTGGGCCAAACAGGAGGTTAAAGGCACTGACTCTCCAAGTGGGGAGAGTGTTAGTAAAGCGTCTGGAATGTTGCACCCGAGTACCAGGGGACGAAAACTGAGACACATTTGAACACGTTTCCCGATCACACGGTGGATCATACTCTGGGTTCCACATGCATGTTTTAGCTGAAGGAAGAATCCCTTAAACCTGGAGAGTTGAGAACCATGGAATGGGTACCATGCAATATGACTTCAAAGGGTCTGCATTTGCTCACCGAACCTCACCAATCCTATCACTGCTGCGTTTATGCCGCTGTACACATGCTTGATTCTCTTTCGGAGACATATAAATCCATAGGTTTTAAGATTCTTACTAGTCAGGTATATTCTTAGGCGGTTAATATGGGGTGTTGAGTCCAGTTCGTTGAGAAAGCAGTAGCTCTTGTCTATTACATATTTGGCTTATGGAAAGGTATCTGTGCTAATTTCCATCTCTGGTTTTATGCAGCACCCCAACTCACCTTTCCCCTTAAGCAAGCATAAGTTGGTTTTCTACATTTGAGACCCTATTCTGTTTTGTAATTCAGTTCCTGTGTAGCCAAGTTTACATTCCATGTATTAGTGATATCTTATGATGTTTCTTTTTCTGTGTGACTTATTTCACTTAGAATCATCGTACCTGAATCCACTCATTATGCTGCTACTGGCCTGATGACATAGATTTCATTGCTGAGTGATATTGCATTGTACGTAAGTACCACAACTTCTTTATCCATTTTTCGCTTTCTGCGATATTGAACTTGTACCGTAAACGAGGTTCTTGTAAACAGAGCCGTCCCAAACTTTGGGGTGCCTGTGTCTTTTTGATTTTAATTTCCCTAATCTATAGGACCGTAAGTGGAAGTGCCCTAGGCTCTGTTGCTTTGTTTTTTAGATGTTTCAGGAACCACCATACACTTCTCCAGAGTGGCTGTTGGCAATTTACATCCCGCCCATCAGCATAACAAGGCTCCCAGTTCTCCATGGCCTGTCCTGCCTTTCTGGATTTTACACTTTTTTCAGATGGCCCTTTTGACCGGGGGGCAGTGAGACTTCATTGTAGTGCAGATTTCCTTTGCAAGCTTGCTTGGTTGGCCAAAAAGGGCGTATGAGTTTTTTCCTGAATATATTCAGGAAAAAACGCATAAGCCCTTTTTGGCCAAGTGCATCATTGTGGACGTTCTGCCTCTTTTCCTATGCTTTACATGCAATTCCAGTCTACCTCCTGAAATCGGTTTCCTGCAATTCTGCCCCGATTTCAAGTCCTCTTGGCAGCCTTACTTCAATATATTTTTGGACGATAGCTGTCATTTAGAACTCTGCAGGTGTGTGAATTACAGGGCCCCTGAGCTCCTTTCTTCAACTCGCTTTCTTGTGAGCTGGCCGCAACACCGCAGGATTGCTTCAGGCTCTAGTGTGGTTCCGCATGGCTCGCTGAGCCTTTGGTTAATTCCTCTTCTTGGTGGGAAATGAGAGTTAAATTTGCCCGTCCAGACACCTCCAGCTAGTCTCTCATTGGTTCTCCCTATTCCTGTTCATTTTCCGCAGAAATTGCAAACTGGGCCAAACAGGAGGTTAAAGGCACTGACTCTCCAAGTGGGGAGAGTGTTAGTAAAGCGTCTGGAATGTTGCACCCGAGTACCAGGGGACGAAAACTGAGACACATTTGAACACGTTTCCCGATCACACGGTGGATCATACTCTGGGTTCCACATGCATGTTTTAGCTGAAGGAAGAATCCCTTAAACCTGGAGAGTTGAGAACCATGGAATGGGTACCATGCAATATGACTTCAAAGGGTCTGCATTTGCTCACCGAACCTCACCAATCCTATCACTGCTGCGTTTATGCCGCTGTACACACGCTTGATTCTCCTTCGGAGACATATAAATCCATAGGTTTTAAGATTCTTACTAGTCAGGTATATTCTTTGGCGTTTAATATGGGGTGTTGAGTCCACTTCGTTGAGCAAGCAGTAGCTCTTGTCTATTACATATTTGGCTTATGGAAAGGTATCTGTGCTAATTTCCATCTCTGGTTTTATGCAGCACCCCAACTCACCTTTCCCCTTAAGCAAGCATAAGTTGGTTTTCTACATTTGAGACCCTATTCTGTTTTGTAATTCAGTTCCTGTGTAGCCAACTTTACATTCCGTGTATTAGTGATATCTTATGATGTTTCTTTTTCTGTGTGACATATTTCACTTAGAATCATCGTACCTGAATCCACTCATTATGCTGCTACGGGCATGATGACATAGATTTCATTGCTGAATGATATTGCATTGTACGTAAGTCCCACAACTTCTTTATCCATTTTTCGCTTTCTGCGATATTGAACTTGTACCGGAAACGAGGTTCTTGTAAACAGAGCCGTCCCAAACTTTGGGGTGGCTGTGTCTTTTTGATTTTAATTTCCCTAAGCTATAGGACCATAAGTGGAAGTGCCCTAGGCTCTGTTGCTTTGTTTTTTAGATGTTTCAGGAAACACCATACACTTCTCCAGAGTGGCTGTTGGCAATTTACATCACGCCCATCAGCATAACAAGGCTCCCAGTTCTCCATGGCCTGTCCTGCCTTTCTGGATTTTACACTTTTTTCAGATGGCCCTTTTGACCGGGGGGCAGTGAGACTTCATTGTAGTGCAGATTTCCTTTGCAAGCTTGCTTGGTTGGCCAAAAAGGGCGTATGCGTTTTTTCCTGAATATATTCAGGAAAAAACGCATACGCCCTTTTTGGCCAAGTGCATCATTGTGGACGTTCTGCCTCTTTTCCTATGCTTTACATGCAATTCCAGTCTACCTCCTGAAATCGGTTTCCTGCAATTCTGCCCCGCTTTCAAGTCCTCTTGGCAGCCTTACTTCAATATATTTTTGGACGATAGCTGTCATTTAGAACTCTGCAGGTGTGTGAATTACAGGGCCCCTGAGCTCCTTTCTTCAACTCGCTTTCTTGTGAGCTGGCCGCAACACCGCAGGATTGCTTCAGGCCCTAGTGTGGTTCCGGCATGGCTCGCTGAGCCTTTGGTTAATTCCTCTTCTTGGTGGGAATTGAGAGTTAAATTTACCCGTCCAGACACCTCCAGCTAGTCTCTCATTGGTTCTCCCTATTCCTGTTCATTTTCCGCAGAAATTGCAAACTGGGCCAAACAGGAGGTTAAAGGCACTGACTCTCCAAGTGGGGAGAGTGTTAGTAAAGCGTCTGGAATGTTGCACCCGAGTACCAGGGGACGAAAACTGAGACACATTTGAACACGTTTCCCGATCACACGGTGGATCATACTCTGGGTTCCACATGCATGTTTTAGCTGAAGGAAGAATCCCTTAAACCTGGAGAGTTGAGAACCATGGAATGGGTACCATGCAATATGACTTCAAAGGGTCTGCATTTGCTCACCGAACCTCACCAATCCTATCACTGCTGCGTTTATGCCGCTGTACACATGCTTGATTCTCTTTCGGAGACATATAAATCCATAGGTTTTAAGATTCTTACTAGTCAGGTATATTCTTAGGCGTTTAATATGGGGTGTTGAGTCCACTTCGTTGAGAAAGCAGTAGCTCTTGTCTATTACATATTTGGCTTATGGAAAGGTATCTGTGCTAATTTCAATCTCTGGTTTTATGCAGCACCCCAACTCACCTTTCCCCTTAAGCAAGCATAAGTTGGTTTTCTACATTTGAGACCCTATTCTGTTTTGTAATTCAGTTCCTCTGTAGCCAAGTTTACATTCCATGTATTAGTGATAACTTATGATGTTTCTTTTTCTGTGTGACATATTTCACTTAGAATCATCGTATCTGAATCCACTCATTATGCTGCTATGGGCCTGATGAAAGAGATTTCATTGCTGAGTGATATTGCATTGTACGTTAGTACCACAACTTCTTTATCCACTTTTCGCTTTCTGTGATATTGAACTTTTACCAGAAACGAGGTTCTTGTAAACAGAGCCGTCCCAAACTTTGGGGTGGCTGTGTCTTTTTGATTTTAATTTCCCTAAGCTATAGGACCATAAGTGGAAGTGCCCTAGGCTCTGTTGCTTTGTTTTTTAGATGTTTCAGGAAACACCATACACTTCTCCAGAGTGGCTGTTGGCAATTTACATCACGCCCATCAGCATAACAAGGCTCCCAGTTCTCCATGGCCTGTCCTGCCTTTCTGGATTTTACACATTTTTCAGATGGCCCTTTTGACCGGGGGGCAGTGAGACTTCATTGTAGTGCAGATTTCCTTTGCAAGCTTGCTTGGTTGGCCAAAAAGGGCATATGCGTTTTTTCCTGAATATATTCAGGAAAAAACGCATACGCCCTTTTTGGCCAAGTGCATCATTGTGGACGTTCTGCCTCTTTTCCAATGCTTTACATGCAATTCCAGTCTACCTCCTGAAATCGGTTTCCTGCAATTCTGCCCCGCTTTCAAGTCCTCTTGGCAGCCTTACTTCAATATATTTTTGGACGATAGCTGTCATTTAGAACTCTGCAGGTGTGTGAATTACAGGGCCCCTGAGCTCCTTTCTTCAACTCGCTTTCTTGTGAGCTGGCCGCAACACCGCAGGATTGCTTCAGGCCCTAGTGTGGTTCCGGCATGGCTCGCTGAGCCTTTGGTTAATTCCTCTTCTTGGTGGGAAATGAGAGTTAAATTTGCCCGTCCAGACTCCTCCAGCTAGTCTCTCATTGGTTCTCCCTATTCCTGTTCATTTTCCGCAGAAATTGCAAACTGGGCCAAACAGGAGGTTAAAGGCAGTGACTCTCCAAGTGGGGAGAGTGTTAGTAAAGCGTCTGGAATGTTGCACCCGAGTACCAGGGTGCGAAAACTGAGACACATTTGAACACGTTTCCCGATCACACGGTGGATCATACTCTGGGTACAACATGCATGTTTTAGCTGAAGGAAGAATCCCTTAAACCTGGAGAGTTGAGAACCATGGAATGGGTACCATGCAATATGACTTCAAAGGGTCTGCATTTGCTCACCGAACCTCACCAATCCTATCACTGCTGCATTTATGCCGCTGTACACATGCTTGATTCTCCTTCGGAGACATATAAATCCATAGGTTTTAAGATTCTTACTAGTCAAGTATATTCTTAGGCGTTTAATATGGGGTGTTGAGTCCACTTCGTTGAGCAAGCAGTAGCTCTTGTCTATTACATATTTGGCTTATGGAAAGGTATCTGTGCTAATTTCCATCTCTGGTTTTATGCAGCACCCCAACTCACCTTTCCCCTTAAGCAAGCATAAGTTGGTTTTCTACATTTGAGACCCTATTCTGTTTTGTAATTCAGTTCCTGTGTAGCCAACTTTACATTCCGTGTATTAGTGATATCTTATGATGTTTCTTTTTCTGTGTGACATATTTCACTTAGAATCATCGTACCTGAAACCACTCATTATGCTGCTACGGGCATGATGACATAGATTTCATTGCTGAATGATATTGCATTGTACGTAAGTCCCACAACTTCTTTATCCATTTTTCGCTTTCTGCGATATTGAACTTGTACCGGAAATGAGGTTCTTGTAAACAGAGCCGTCCCAAACTTTGGGGTGGCTGTGTCTTTTTGATTTTAATTTCCCTAAGCTATAGGACCATAAGTGGAAGTGCCCTAGGCTCTGTTGCTTTGTTTTTTAGATGTTTCAGGAAACACCATACACTTCTCCAGAGTGGCTGTTGGCAATTTACATCCCGCCCATCAGCATAAGAAGGCTCCCAGTTCTCCATGGCCTGTCCTGCCTTTCTGGATTTTACACTTTTTTCAGATGGCCCTTTTGACCGGGGGGCAGTGAGACTTCATTGTAGTGCAGATTTCCTTTGCAAGCTTGCTTGGTTGGCCAAAAAGGGCGTATGCGTTTTTTCCTGGGAAATAACGCATACGCCCTTTTTGGCCATGTGCATCATTGTGGACGTTCTGCCTCTTTTCCTATGCTTTTCATGCAATTCCAGTCTACCTCCTGAAATCGGTTTCCTGCAATTCTGCCCCGCTTTCAAGTCCTCTTGGCAGCCTTACTTCAATATATTTTTGGATGATAGCTGTCATTTAGAACTCTGCAGGTGTGTGAATTACAGTGCCCCTGAGCTCCTTTCTTCAACTCGCTTTCTTGTGAGCTGGCCGCAACACAGCAGGATTGCTTCAGGCCCTAGTGTGGTTCCGGGATGGCTCGCTGAGCCTTTGGTTAATTCCTCTTCTTGGTGGGAAATGAGAGTTAAATTTACCCGTCCAGACACCTCCAGCTAGTCTCTCATTGGTTCTCCCTATTCCTGTTCATTTTCCGCAGAAATTGCAAACTGGGCCAAACAGGAGGTTAAAGGCACTGACTCTCCAAGTGGGGAGAGTGTTAGTAAAGCGTCTGGAATGTTGCACCCGAGTACCAGGGGACGAAAACTGAGACACATTTGAACACGTTTCCCGATCACACAGTGGATCATACTCTGGGTTCCACATGCATGTTTTAGCTGAAGGAAGAATCCCTTAAACCTGTAGAGTTGAGAACCATGGAAAGGGTACCATGCAATATGACTTCAAAGTGTCTGCATTTGCTCACCGAACCTCACCAATCCTATCACTGCTGCGTTTATGCCGCTGTACACACGCTTGATTCTCTTTCGGAGACGTATAAATCCATAGGTTTTAAGATTCTTACTAGTCAGGTATATTCTTAGGCGTTTAATATGGGGTGTTGAGTCCACTTCGTTGAGCAAGCAGTAGCTCTTGTCTATTACGTATTTGGCTTATGGAAAGGTATCTGTGCTAATTTCAATCTCTGGTTTTATGCAGCACCTCAACTCACCTTTCCCCTTAAGCAAGCATAAGTTGGTTTTCTACATTTGAGACCCTATTCTGTTTTGTAATTCAGTTCCTGTGTAGCCAAGTTTACATTCCGTGTATTAGTGATATCTTATGATGTTTCTTTTTCTGTGTGACTTATTTCACTTAGAATCATCGTACCTGAATCCACTCATTATGCTGCTACTGGCCTGATGACATAGATTTCATTGCTGAGTGATATTGCATTGTACGTAAGTACCACAACTTCTTTATCCATTTTTCGCTTTCTGCGATATTGAACTTGTACCGGAAACGAGGTTCTTGTAAACAGAGCCGTCCCAAACTTTGGGGTGCCTGTGTCTTTTTGATTTTAATTTCCCTAATCTATAGGACCGTAAGTGGAAGTGCCCTAGGCTCTGTTGCTTTGTTTTTTAGATGTTTCAGGAAACACCATACACTTCTCCAGAGTGGCTGTTGGCAATTTACATCACGCCCATCAGCATAACAAGGCTCCCAGTTCTCCATGGCCTGTCCTGCCTTTCTGGATTTTACACTTTTTTCAGATGGCCCTTTTGACCGGGGGGCAGTGAGACTTCATTTTAGTGCAGATTTCCTTTGCAAGCTTGCTTGGTTGGCCAAAAAGGGCGTATGCGTTTTTTCCGGAATATATTCAGGAAAAAACGCATACGCCCTTTTTGGCCAAGTGCATCATTGTGGACGTTCTGCCTCTTTTCCTATGCTTTACATGCAATTCCAGTCTACCTCCTGAAATCGGTTTCCTGCAATTCTGCCCCGCTTTCAAGTCCTCTTGGCAGCCTTACTTCAATATATTTTTGGATGATAGCTGTCATTTATAACTCTGCAGGTGTGTGAATTACAGGGCCCCTGAGCTCCTTTCTTCAACTCGCTTTCTTGTGAGCTGGCCGCAACACCGCAGGATTGCTTCAGGCCCTAGTGTGGTTCCGGCATGGCTCGCTGAGCCTTTGGTTAATTCCTCTTCTTGGTGGGAAATGAGAGTTAAATTTACCCGTCCAGACACCTCCAGCTAGTCTCTCATTGGTTCTCCCTATTCCTGTTCATTTTCCACAGAAATTGCAAACTGGGCCAAACAGGAGGTTAAAGGCACTGACTCTCCAAGTGGGGAGAGTGTTAGTAAAGCGTCTGGAATGTTGCACCCGAGTACCAGGGGACGAAAACTGAGACACATTTGAACACGTTTCCCGATCACACGGTGGATCATACTCTGGGTTCCACATGCATGTTTTAGCTGAAGGAAGAATCCCTTAAACCTGGAGAGTTGAGAACCATGGAATGGGTACCATGCAATATGACTTCAAAGGGTCTGCATTTGCTCACCGAACATCACCAACCCTTTCTCTGCTGCGTTTATGCCACTGTACACACACTTCCTTCTCTTTCGGAGACATATAAATCCATAGGTTTTAAGATTCTTACTAGTCAGGTATATTCTTAGGCGTTTAATATGGGGTGTTGAGTCCACTTCGTTGAGCAAGCAGTAGCTCTTGTCTATTACATATTTGGCTTATGGAAAGATATCTGTGCTAATTTCAATCTCTGGTTTTATGCAGCACCCCAACTCACCTTTCCCCTTAAGCAAGCATAAGTTGGTTTTCTACATTTGAGACCCTATTCTGTTTTGTAATTCAGTTCCTGTGTAGGCAAGTTTACATTCCGTGTATTAGTGATATCTTATGATGTTTCTTTTTCTGTGTGACTTATTTCACTTAGAATCATCGTACCTGAATCCACTCATTATGCTGCTACTGGCCTGATGACATAGATTTCATTGCTGAGTGATATTGCATTGTACGTAAGTACCACAACTTCTTTATCCATTTTTCGCTTTCTGCGATATTGAACTTGTACCATAAACGAGGTTCTTGTAAACAGAGCCGTCCCAAACTTTGGGGTGGCTGTGTCTTTTTGATTTTAATTTCCCTAATCTATAGGACCATAAGTGGAAGTGCCCTAGGCTCTGTTGCTTTGTTTTTTAGATGTTTCAGGAAACACCATACACTTCTCCAGAGTGGCTGTTGGCAATTTACATCCCGCCCATCAGCATAAGAAGGCTCCCATTTCTCCATGGCCTGTCCTGCCTTTCTGGATTTTACACTTTTTTCAGATGTCCCTTTTGACCGGGGGGCAGTGAGACTTCATTGTAGTGCAGATTTCATTTGCAAGATTGCTTGGTTGGCCAAAAAGGGCGTATGCGTTTTTTCCTGAATATATTCAGGAAAAAACGCATACGCCCTTTTTGGCCAAGTGCATCATTGTGGACGTTCTGCCTCTTTTCCTATGCTTTACATGCAATTCCAGTCTACCTCCTGAAATCGGTTTCCTGCAATTCTGCCCCGCTTTCAAGTCCTCTTGGCACCCTTACTTCAATATATTTTTGGACGATAGCTGTCATTTATAACTCTGCAGGTGTGTGAATTACAGGGCCCCTGAGCTCCTTTCTTCAAGTCGCTTTCTTGTGAGCTGGCCGCAACACCGCAGGATTGCTTCAGGCCCTAGTGTGGTTCCGGCATGGCTCACTGAGCCTTTGGTTAATTCCTCTTCTTGGTGGGAAATGAGAGTTAAATTTGCCCGTCCAGACACCTCCAGCTAGTCTCTCATTGGTTCTCCCTATTCCTGTTCATTTTCCGCAGAAATTGCAAACTGGGCCAAACAGGAGGTTAAAGGCACTGACTCTCCAAGTGGGGAGAGTGTTAGTAAAGCGTCTGGAATGTTGCACCCGAGTACCAGGGGACGAAAACTGAGACACATTTGAACACATTTCCCGATCACACGGTGGATCATACTCTGGGTTCCACATGCATGTTTTAGCTGAAGGAAGAATCCCTTAAAGCTGGAGAGTTGAGAACCATGGAATGGGTACCATGCAATATGACTTCAAAGGGTCTGCATTTGCTCACCGAACCTCACCAATCCTATCACTGCTGCGTTTATGCCGCTGTACACATGCTTGATTCTCTTTCGGAGACATATAAATCCATAGGTTTTAAGATTCTTACTAGTCAGGTATATTCTTAGGCGTTTAATATGGGGTGTTGAGTCCACTTCGTTGAGCAAGCAGTAGCTCTTGTCTATTACATATTTGGCTTATGGAAAGGTATCTGTGCTAATTTCAATCTCTGGTTTTATGCAGCACCCCAACTCACCTTTCCCCTTAAGCAAGCATAAGTTGGTTTTCTACATTTGAGACCCTATTCTGTTTTGTAATTCAGTTCCTGTGTAGCCAAGTTTACATTCCGTGTATTAGTGATATCTTATGATGTTTCTTTTTCTGTGTGACTTATTTCACTTAGAATCATCGTACCTGAATCCACTCATTATGCTGCTACTGGCCTGATGACATAGATTTCATTGCTGAGTGATATTGCATTGTACGTAAGTACAACAACTTCTTTATCCATTTTTCGCTTTCTGCGATATTGAACTTGTACCGTAAACGAGGTTCTTGTAAACAGAGCCATCCCAAACTTTGGGGTGGCTGTGTCTTTTTTATTTTAATTTCCCTAAGCTATAGCACCATAAGTGGAAGTGCCCTAGGCTCTGTTGCTTTGTTTTTTAGATGTTTCAGGAAACACCATACACTTATCCAGAGTGGCTGTTGGCAATTTACATCACGTCCATTGGCATAACAAAACTCCCAGTTCTCCATGGCCTGTCCTGCCTTTCTGGATTTTACTCTTTTTTCAGATGGCCCTTTTGACCGGGGAGCAGTGAGACTTCATTGTAGTGCAGATTTCCTTTGCAAGCTTGCTTGTTTGGCCAAAAAGGGCGTATGCATTTTTTCCTGAATATATTCAGGAAAAAACGTATACGCCCTTTTTGGCCAAGTGCATCATTGTGGCCGTTCTCCCTCTTTTCCTATGCTTTACATGCAATTCCAGTCTACCTCCTGAAATTGGTTTCCTGCAATTCTGCCCCGCTTCCAAGTCCTCTTGGCAGCCTTACTTCAATATATTTTTGGACGATAGCTGTCATTTAGAACTCTGCAGGTGTGTGAATTACAGGGCCCCTGAGCTCCTTTCTTCAACTCGCTTTCTTGTGAGCTGGCCGCAACACCGCAGGATTGCTTCAGGCCCTAGTGTGGTTCCGGCATGGCTCGCTGAGCCTTTGGTTAATCCCTCTTCCTGGTGGGAAATGAGAGTTAAATTTGCCCGTCCAGACACCTCCAGCTAGTCTCTCATTGGTTCTCCCTATTCCTGTTCCTTTTCTGCAGAAATTGCAAACTGGGCCAAACAGGAGGTTAAAGGCACTGACTCTCCAAGTGGGGCGAGTGTTAGTAAAGCGTCTGGAATGTTGCACCCGAGTACCAGGGGACGAAAACTGAGACACATTTGAACACGTTTCCCGATCACACGGTGGATTATACTCTGGGTTCCACATGCATGTTTTAGCTGAAGGATGAATCCCTTAAACCTGGAGAGTTGAGAACCATGGAATGGGTACCATGCAATATGACTTCAAACGGTCTTCATTTGCTCACCGAACCTCACCAATCCTTTCACTGCTGCCTTTATGTCGCTGTACACACGCTTGATTCTCTTTCGGAGACATATAAATCCATAGGTTTTAAGATTCTTACTAGTCAGGTATATTCTTAGGCGTTTAATATGGGGTGTTGAGTCCGCTTCGTTGAGCAAGGAGTAGCTCTTGTCTATTACATATTTGTCTTATGGAAAGGAATCTGTGTTAATTTCAATCTCTGGTTTTCTGCAGCACCCCAACTCACCTTTCCCCTTAAGCAAGCATAAGTTGGTTTTCTACATTTGAGACCCTGTTCTGTTTTGTAATTCAGTTCCTGTGTAGCCAAGCTTACATTCCGTGTATTAGTGATATCTTATGATGTTTCTTTTTCTGTGTGACTTATTTCACTTAGAATCATCGTACCTGAATCCACTCATTATACTGCTATGAGCCTGATGATATAGATTTCATTGCTGAGTGATATTGCATTGTACGTTAGTACCACAACTTCTTTATCCATTTTTCGCTTTCTGTGATATTGAACTTGTACCGTAAATGAGGTTCCTGTAAACAGAGCCGTCCCCAATTTTGGGGTGGCTGTGTCTTTTTGATTTTAATTTCCCTAAGCTATAGGACCATAAGTGGAAGTACCCAAGGCTCTGTTGCTTTGTTTTTTAGATGTTTCAGGAAACACCATACACTTCTGCAGAGTGGCTGTTGGCAATTTACATCCCGCCCATCAGCCTAACTAGGCTCCCAGTTCTCCATGGCCTGTCCTGCCTTTCTGGATTTTACACTTTTTTCAGATGGCCCTTTTGACCGGGGGGCAGTGAGACTTCATTGTAGTGCAGATTTCCTTTGCAAGCTTGCTTGGGTGGCCAAAAAGGGCGTATGCGTTTTTTTCCTGAATATATTCAGGAAAAAACGCATACGCCCTTTTTGGCCAAGTGCATCATTGTGGACGTTCTGCCTCTTTTCCTATGCTTTACATGCAATTCCAGTCTACCTCCTGAAATCGGTTTCCTGCAATTCTGCCCCGCTTTCAAGTCCTCTTGGCAGCCTTACTTCAATATATTTTTGGACGATAGCTGTCATTTAGAACTCTGCAGGTGTGTGAATTACAGGGCCCCTGAGCTCCTTTCTTCAACTCGCTTTCTTGTGAGCTGGCCGCAACACCGCAGGATTGCTTCAGGCCCTAGTGTGGTTCTGGCATGGCTCGCTGAGCCTTTGGTTAATTCCTCTTCTTGGTGGGAAATGAGAGTTAAATTTACCCGTGCAGACACCTCCAGCTAGTCTCTCATTGGTTCTCCCTATTCGTGTTCATTTTCCGCAGAAATTGCAAACTGGGCCAAACAGGAGGTTAAAGGCACTGACTCTGCAAGTGGGGAGAGTGTTAGTAAAGCATCTGGAATGTTGCACCCGAGTACCAGGGGACGAAAACTGAGACACATTTGAACACGTTTCCCGATCACACGGTGGATCATACTCTGGGTTCCACATGCATGTTTTAGCTGAAGGAAGAATCCCTTAAACCTGGAGAGTTGAGAACCAATGAATGGGTACCATGCAATATGACTTCAAAGGGTCTTCATTTGCTCACCGAACCTCACCAATCCTTTCACTGCTGCGTTTATGCCGCTGTACACACGCTGGATTCTCTTTCGGAGACATATAAATCCATAGGTTTTAAGATTCTTACTAGTCAGGTATATTCTTAGGCGTTTAATATGGGGTGTTGAGTCCACTTCGTTGAGCAGGGAGTAGCTCTTGTCTATTACATATTTGTCTTATGGAAAGGTATCTGTGCTAATTTCAATCTCTGGTTTTATGCAGCACCCCAACTCACCTTTCCCCTTAAGCAAGCATAAGTTGGTTTTCTACATTTGAGACCCTGTTCTGTTTTGTAATTCAGTTCCTGTGTAGCCAAGTTTACATTCTGTGTATTAGTGATATCTTATGATGTTTCTTTTTCTGTGTGACTTATTTCACTTAGAATCATCGTACCTGAATCCACTCATTATGCTGCTACTGGCCTGATGACATAGATTTCATTGCTGAGTGATATTGCATTGTACGTAAGTACAACAACTTCTTTATCCATTTTTCGCTTTCTGCGATATTGAACTTGTACCGTAAACGAGGTTCTTGTAAACAGAGCCATCCCAAACTTTGGGGTGGCTGTGTCTTTTTTATTTTAATTTCCCTAAGCTATAGCACCATAAGTGGAAGTGCCCTAGGCTCTGTTGCTTTGTTTTTTAGATGTTTCAGGAAACACCATACACTTCTCCAGAGTGGCTGTTGGCAATTTACATCACGCCCATTGGCATAACAAAACTCCCAGTTCTCCATGGCCTGTCCTGCCTTTCTGGATTTTACTCTTTTTTCAGATGGCCCTTTTGACTGGGGAGCAGTGAGACTTCATTGTAGTGCAGATTTCCTTTGCAAGCTTGCTTGGTTGGCAAAAAAGTGCATATGCGTTTTTTCCTGAATATATTCAGGAAAAAACGCATACGCCCTTTTTGGCCAAGTGCATCATTGTGGACGTTCTGCCTCTTTTCCTATGCTTTACATGCAATTCCAGTCTACCTCCTGAAATCGGTTTCCTGCAATTCTGCCCCACTTTCAAGTCCTCTTGGCAGCCTTACTTCAATATATTTTTGGACGATAGCTGTCTTTTAGAACTCTGCAGGTTTGTGAATTACAGGCCCCCTGAGCTCCTTTCTTCAACTCGCTTTCTTGTGAGCTGGTCGCAACACTGCAGGATTGCTTCAGACCCTAGTGTGGTACCGGCATGGCATGCTGACCCTTTGGTTAATTCCTCTTCCTGGTGAGAAATGAGAGTTAAATTTGCCCGTCCAGACACCTCCAGCTAGCCTCTCATTGGTTCTCCCTATTCTTGTTCATTTTCTGCAGAAATTGCAAACTGGGCCAAACAGGAGGTTAAAGGCACTGACTCTCCAAGTGGGGAGAGTGTTAGTAAAGCGTCTGGAATGTTGCACCCGAGTACCAGGGGACGAAAACTGAGACACATTTGAACACGTTTCCCGATCACACGTTGGATCATACTCTTGGTTCCACATGCATGTTTTAGCTGAAGGAAGAATCCCTTAAACCTGGAGAGTTGAGAACCATGGAATGGGTACCATGCAATATGACTTCAAAGGGTCTGCATTTGCTCACCGAACCTCACCAATCCTATCATTGCTGCGTTTATGCCGCTGTACACACGCTTGATTCTCTTTCGGAGACATATAAATCCATAGGTTTTAAGATTCTTACTAGTCAGGTATATTTTTAGGCGTTTAATATGGGGTGTTGAGTCCACTTCGTTGAGCAAGCAGTAGCTCTTGTCTATTACATAATTGGCTTATGGAAAGGTATCTGTGCTAATTTCAATCTCTGGTTTTATGCAGCACCCCAACTCACCTTTCCCCTTAAGCAAGCATAAGTTGGTTTTCTACATTTGAGACCCTATTCTGTTTTGTAATTCAGTTCCTGTGTAGGCAAGTTTACATTCCGTGTATTAGTGATATCTTATGATGTTTCTTTTTCTGTGTGACTTATTTCACTTAGAATCATCGTACCTGAATCCACTCATTATGCTGCTACTGGCCTGATGACATAGATTTCATTGCTGAGTGATATTGCATTGTACATTAGTACCACAACTTCTTTATCCATTTTTCGCTTTCTGCGATATTGAATTTGGACTGTAAACGAGGTTCTTGTAAACAGAGCCGTCCCAAACTTTGGGGTGGCTGTGTCTTTTTGATTTTAATTTCCCTAAGCTATAGCACCATAAGTGCAAGTGCCCTAGGCTCTGTTGCTTTGTTTTTTAGATGTTTCAGGAAACACCATACACTTCTCCAGAGTGGCTGTTGGCAATTAACATCACGCCCATCAGCATAACAAGGCTCCCAGTTCTCCATGGACTGTCCTGCCTTTCTGGATTTTACACTTTTTTCAGATGGCCCTTTTGACCGGGGGGCAGTGAGACTTCATTGTAGTGTAGATTTCCTTTGCAAGCTTGCTTGGTTGGCCAAAAAGGGCGTATGCGTTTTTTCCTGAATATATTCAGGAAAAAACGCATACGCCCTTTTTGGCCAAGTGCATCATTGTGGACGTTCTGCCTCTTTTCCTATGCTTTACATGCAATTCCACTCTACCTCCTGAAATCGGTTTCCTGCAATTCTGCCCCGCTTTCAAGTCCTCTTGGCAGCCTTACTTCAATATATTTTTGGACGATAGCTGTCATTTATAACTCTGCAGGTTTGTGAATTACAGGGCCCCTGAGCTCCTTTCTTCAACTCGCTTTCTTGTGAGCTGGCCGCAACACCGCAGGATTGCTTCAGGCCCTAGTGTGGTTCTGGCATGGCTCGCTGAGCCTTTGCTTAATTCCTCTTCTTGGTGGGAAATGAGAGTTAAATTTGCCCGTCCAGACACCTCCAGCTAGTCTCTCATTGGTTCTCCCTATTCCTGTTCATTTTCCGCAGAAATTGCAAACTGGGCCAAACAGGAGGTTAAAGGCACTGACTCACCAAGTGGGGAGAGTGTTAGTAAAGCGTCTGGAATGTTGCACCCGAGTACCAGGGGACGAAAACTGAGACACATTTGAACACGTTTCCCGATCACACGGTGGATCATCCTCTGGGTTCCACATGCATGTTTTAGCTGAAGGAAGAATCCCTTAAACCTGGAGAGTTGAGAACCATGGAATGGGTACCATGCAATATGACTTCAAAGGGTCTGCATTTGCTCACCGAACATCACCAACCCTTTCTCTGCTGCGTTTATGCCACTGTACACACACTTCCTTCTCTTTCGGAGACATATAAATCCATAGGTTTTAAGATTCTTACTAGTCAGGTATATTCTTAGGCGTTTAATATGGGGTGTTGAGTCCACTTCGTTGAGCAAGCAGTAGCTCTTGTCTATTACATATTTGGCTTATGGAAAGATATCTGTGCTAATTTCAATCTCTGGTTTTATGCAGCACCCCAACTCACCTTTCCCCTTAAGCAAGCATAAGTTGGTTTTCTACATTTGAGACCCTATTCTGTTTTGTAATTCAGTTCCTGTGTAGGCAAGTTTACATTCCGTGTATTAGTGATATCTTATGATGTTTCTTTTTCTGTGTGACTTATTTCACTTAGAATCATCGTACCTGAATCCACTCATTATGCTGCTACTGGCCTGATGACATAGATTTCATTGCTGAGTGATATTGCATTGTACGTAAGTACCACAACTTCTTTATCCATTTTTCGCTTTCTGCGATATTGAACTTGTACCATAAACGAGGTTCTTGTAAACAGAGCCGTCCCAAACTTTGGGGTGGCTGTGTCTTTTTGATTTTAATTTCCCTAATCTATAGGACCATAAGTGGAAGTGCCCTAGGCTCTGTTGCTTTGTTTTTTAGATGTTTCAGGAAACACCATACACTTCTCCAGAGTGGCTGTTGGCAATTTACATCCCGCCCATCAGCATAAGAAGGCTCCCATTTCTCCATGGCCTGTCCTGCCTTTCTGGATTTTACACTTTTTTCAGATGTCCCTTTTGACCGGGGGGCAGTGAGACTTCATTGTAGTGCAGATTTCATTTGCAAGATTGCTTGGTTGGCCAAAAAGGGCGTATGCGTTTTTTCCTGAATATATTCAGGAAAAAACGCATACGCCCTTTTTGGCCAAGTGCATCATTGTGGACGTTCTGCCTCTTTTCCTATGCTTTACATGCAATTCCAGTCTACCTCCTGAAATCGGTTTCCTGCAATTCTGCCCCGCTTTCAAGTCCTCTTGGCACCCTTACTTCAATATATTTTTGGACGATAGCTGTCATTTATAACTCTGCAGGTGTGTGAATTACAGGGCCCCTGAGCTCCTTTCTTCAAGTCGCTTTCTTGTGAGCTGGCCGCAACACCGCAGGATTGCTTCAGGCCCTAGTGTGGTTCCGGCATGGCTCACTGAGCCTTTGGTTAATTCCTCTTCTTGGTGGGAAATGAGAGTTAAATTTGCCCGTCCAGACACCTCCAGCTAGTCTCTCATTGGTTCTCCCTATTCCTGTTCATTTTCCGCAGAAATTGCAAACTGGGCCAAACAGGAGGTTAAAGGCACTGACTCTCCAAGTGGG